>NW_006399893.1:3162347-3170658 GCF_000299155.1 Elephantulus edwardii | reverse complement strand
GGCTGTGAAAACTAGGCCAGGAGCTGATTGTGGAACTGACCACCAACTACTCATACGCAAATTCAAGCTAAAGCTGAGGAAAATTAAACCAAATCCGAGGCAACCAAAATATGACCTTGAGTCTATCCCACCTGAATTTCAGAACCATCTCAGGAACAGATTTGAGACTTTGAACACTAATGAACGAAGCCCAGATGAGTTGTGGGAGGATATCAAAGGTATCATCCAGGAAGAGTGCAAACGGTCATTGCAAAGACAGAAGAGGAAGAAAAGACCAAAAGGAAGTCAGAAGAGACTCTGAAAATTGCACTGGAGCGCAAAGAAGCCAAAGCACAGGGAAGAATTCAAGCACGGGATGACAAAGCAAATGAAATGTAATGTAGTAATAATAAATTCAAAGAATTTACAATGCCTCAGACATCATTTTAACTGTTTTAAATATTAGAATATAATATCATTTCTGTCTATTTTGACTCAAGGAAACCTTTCATTGGGTTTCAGGACTTATACATATTTATGGGAGGAAACAGCAAGGCTTTTTTTTGCTATAAGCAGCTGGTAAACTGAAGAAAAATTGACCTTTGGGTAGCAGTCATACATTCAAAATATTAAGCCATCAGAAATCCATATTAGGTCACAAAGTATGATATAAATGATAAATAGCTTGTAGATATGAAAAGAGATTCAGAAATAAGTTAAATAATATACCCTTATGCAATTGAAAGAAATATATCCCTTATATAAAAAGCCATCCAAATTTAATATAAGGTCATTAAAATATTCCAATTAGGAAAGCTCAACAAGAGGCCTGTTTCCCAGGTAACTCATCTCTATGAATCAGAAGATTAAGTCTAGATATTTTAAATAAACACTTTTACTTATCCCTATTACTTCTATGAGTTACCCTTTACTAAGATTTTGCAAAAATTTCTCAAAATATTATTTCTAGTCCAGTAAATGCCCTACCTTGTCCTCTTGCTGCTTTCCCTAGAAGATTATAGCCAGGAGCCAGCAGCTGCCAATTTTCAAAAAGAAAAAGTTCCCCATTTTCATTCCAACCAACACAATGAAAGTAACAAAATACTATCCCACCTATTTAAAAGTAATTAGAAAAAGGACTTTTGGTGTTTGCTGTCTGTGTTTCTTTGGGGAGAGGTAGTCTTGGTAAGTTGCTTTCCAAATCTGCTTCAGCAATATCAAAGACCAAACCCTCTGTCTGTGTATTGACTGCACTTAAATGAACCCTGTCAGGCACAGTAGAACTGCCCCAGAGTGTTTCCAAGGCTGTAAATCTTTACAGATAAAGACTGGCAAATCCTTCCCCAGAAAATCAGTTGGTCGGTTTGACTACTGACATTCAGTTTGCAGGTAAGCATTTTAACCATTGTGTCATCAGAGTTCCTTACTTGGAGATAACAAGAGAGAAAACAAAACAAAGCAAAACAGAACCCCAAAATAGCAGAAAGGTTTGAGTTTTACAAATCATGTTTACTTTATTCACTTATAACATATTAACCTTTCAGGCCTTCAGGAAGATTTAAGGAGATTTGAAAGGGAATTCACAAAGTATGTACATATAGAAAGTGGTCTGAGCTTTTAAGGTTGTTTAATGTGTACCAGTATACCAATTCATCACAGCTCTGAAACGACTGCCCACAGCAAATGTTCCTCTAGGTCAAAATAAATTAGTTTATTTCATCTGAATTTTATTTACCATGCTGTTCACAGGGTCATTAGGAGTTGTAGGATACTTGACAGCACCTAACAACATAACAACAGCCAGTCTGTTGGCCAGGAAGCTTTCTTTCAAATGTCTTGGCACAGACTAGATGCAAGACTGCACTTTAAAAAAAACACTTCAGTTGGTATTCCATCAGTTCCGGAGGCTTGTATTTTGTGCAGCTTGAACTTCTTTGAACTAAATAATTAATATAATGTAAATGCATTGTAAATAGCACGTCGAATGTTTTTCGTATTGTATTGGGTACAATTTTTGTTGTTATTACATGCTGTCAAGTTGACTGTGACGCATAGTGATGCTATGAATAAAGGATCTGTCCTATTCTGTGCCATCCACACCAATTCTGACATATTTGAGTCCATTGTTAGAGTTACTGTGCCAACCCATCTAACTGAAGTTCTTCTTTTCTTGATTGTTTGGATAAGCAGAAGGGGAACTCAAAAAGATCGAAGTCAGACTGCATTATCATTTTTTGTTTTAAAGTATTTATTATATTTTCTTATCTACCACTTGGATCTACAGTTTCTGGACACATTAAAAAATAAGAAAGAAGGAATTCCATCCTGCTGGATTCAGATTTCTAGAAAAGGAAGTTCAAACTTGCTGTCATTGAGTCTATTATAGTGACCCTCCAAGCCTCCATCAAATGGTCAAAGCTATGGTTTTTTGTTATATTAAGCAATATTTTATTTCATTTTATCAATAATTTTAGATATTAAGCACAGGTTTTACATCAATGGTACAAAATACATTCAGTTTAATTTTTTTAATTGTGATGTTAATGAAAGTTTACAGAAAAGTTGAATTTTCATTCATTCACTGTTGCACATTTTCTTCCCTACCCTCCCTCAGTTCATTAAAAAAAATCTATTCATTCATTGTTGCATAATGTCCTTCCTCTACAGGCTATAAAACTTAATGAGAAGAGATTATCTATCTTTCTTCCTAAGTTGCCGTTGGATCTGAACTTTGGAATTCCACTCTCGATCTCAGAAAAGACTCACAGCTAATCCTCCATTGAGTTTCCAAAACTATATGACACACAGGAGGAGATTGCCCATTTTCCTCTATGACTCCATAATAGTTCTAAGGAAAATTGGTCTTTCAGGCCCTCCTTCAACCTCCAAATTAAATGTATAACCCCAAGCCATGTCCTTTCCTGGGATTACATTTCTATTGAACTGTGAGGATGTCTGGAGCACGTGCAGGCTCCCTCCTCGTAACAGAGGCTGGGCCACAAATGCTATGTGCCTTCCTGAAGGTCTGGGATTAGGCCAGCTTTTTGATGAGGCATTTCATTCAGGGTTAGTACTCTCACAGCAGAGGCAGCCGGGCTGTTGATAAGGCATGAGCTGAGGCCTGTCATCACTGGATATTTATTCTGTCTTGCTAAGGTGATTTCTTCAGCTTAGCATATAAAACAGTAAGAATTATCAAACAGAAAGTTATTTGACTGTCATTGAATAAGCTCTGGGATACAAACTAAGTATAAAAAGTTTAATGAAAGTCATCCACAAAGTTTTGCTCTGGGCCAATAGTAAGAAACCCAGAAGGAAGAAGGTTGTCTTCAGAAGGGAGGGCAGCCAGTACTTAGGAAGTGTGTCTTTATCAGCACTCCACATTGACCAGCTGCCACAGTGGCTGTGTTTACACCCTTTCTTCCTCTTTTCTCTCCCCTTTGTTTTTACTTATTAAATGTTTAAGGCTCAAATGTAAGCCCTGTTTCTCCTCCAACTCCAAACTTAAGACAAGGGTTAACACTGAGAATCAGAAACGTCTCAGAATTAATGCCCTGTGTCCTTGGCTGGTTAATGGTGGCAAGAGATTCTGTCATGCTCGACCTACAGAGTTAACAAGAGGATTTTGCTTGTTAAAGGCTCAGTTCCCTTTATAAATCCAATGCATTTTGTTGCCATAGGGATATAATTTTTTTTTTAAATTTAAAAGAGCAAGATTGGTCTTGGAAAGTGAAAATGGAAATGTACCAATAGCTGACAAGCAGGTTTTGCAATACAACTTGGCTTGGGTGAAAATGAATTAAGCCAATCCATCCGGGCCCATGAAGAACATTACCGTGCTTGCATCTTTGTCAGGTAGTAATGGTAACAAGATGTCTTGTCTGAGGACTTTCTTAGTTCTGATGAGCTCTAGCAAGATGCATTCAGATAAGTCTGAGTAAGTCCTGGTGAAAAGGAACAGTTTCACTAACATCGCTCAGTTCTGGCTTACATGTCTCTTCATCTTAAACAATTTAAATAACGGGATTAAAAACTTTTCTCCCCCCCCCCAAAATATTTAACAATAAAAATATGCAGAATACGACGAAAGAAAAATAGGATAATTCGTATCTCCTACTTCAAATTAAATATTGCTAAGATGCTTATGATTGTTTTGTTTTATCCTTTAAACATTATTGCTCAGCACAAAGATTAAAACAAAACAAAATTCTTCCTATCCATAGTTTGCAGAGGGTCAAGGACTGCAGCCTTCAATATGGACTGAGGCTCAATGTCAAGAAGACAAAATTTCTCACCACTGGACCAATTGGTAGCATCAGGATGGATGGTGAAGAGATTGAGATTGTTCAAAGCTTCAGTTTGCTCGGCTCCACGTTCAACACTCTTGGCACCAGTTGCCAGGAAATAAAAAAACATATTGTGATGGGAAAGTCTGCGGTTAGGGACCTCTCTAAAGTACTCAAGAGCAACAGTGTCTCTCTGGAGACTAAGGTGCACCTGATACAGGCTATGGTTTTTGCAATCACTTGTTATGCATCAGAGAGTTGGACAGTGACTAGGGAGGATAGAAGGAGAATTGACGCCTTTGAGCTGTGGTGCTGGAGAAGAGTATTGAATGTACCATAGACTGCCAAGAAAACAAGTAGATTCATCCTAGAGAGGGTTAAACCAGGCTGCTCCTTGGAGGCAAGGATTCTGGGGCTTCGCCTGACATACTTTGGACATGTTGTAAGGAGAGACAGGTCTTTGGAGAGGGACATCATGCTGGGTAGGGTGGAGGGACAGCGCAGGAGGGGAAGACCCTCTATGAGATGGATTGATTCAGTGACTGGGGTAATCGGGATGGGTGTGTCAGAGGCAATGAGATTGGCACAGGATAGAGCATAGTTTAGGGCTGTTGTACATAGGGTCGCTATGAGTCACAAACGACTCGATGGCACATAACAACAACAACAACATAAACCCAAAGCGAGCCTTATTGCTATTGAGTTGGTTCTGACTCAGCAACCCTCCATCTCATTTCTAAGGCTGAATGGGAGATTGTCTTTCTCCTTTGGGATCAGTGGTAGATTCAAACTACCAACTTATCTATCAGCAACTCAGCAAGTGAAAGATTCTATAAGCAAAACCATTAATGGCACTGGAAGCAACAAAAGCAAATTAAAGGGATACACAGGATCTCTGTACCTCAAAGAGTATGTTCAATGCTCAACTGTTTCAGGATATAGTATAGATATAGTATATAATCAAGAATCAGTGGTACTGAAGGAAGAGGTCCAGACTGCACTGAAGGTTGCTGGCAAAAAGTTAGGCTCTAGAAATTGATGGATGACCAACTGAGATGTTTCAACAAAGGAAGTCCCAAACCTGCTCACTAGTCTAGAAGAAGAAATTTGCAAGACAAATGGAAGACTTTTGTATTTGTATCCAATTAAAAAAAATACAGAAAGAAGAAATTGTCTAAAAAAAACCCATTAACATCACGTATAAGTAAAACTTTGGTATAGAAAAAAAACCAGCTAGAACACTACATTGAGAGGGAGCTACCAGAAGTTCAAGTCGGATTCAGAAGCAGCTGTAGAATATCATTGCTGATGGCAGATGCATCTTGACTAAAAGCAAAAAATACAAGAAAGATATTTACTTGTGTTTTATTGACTGTGCAAGAGTATTTAATTATGTGAATTCTAAAAAATTATACTTAAATTAAGAACAAGTTTCAGAACAATTAATTTCATTTATTGAAGAACCTCTACTTAGACCAAGAAGCAGTTTGAACAAAACAATGGGATATTATATAAGTTTTAAAGTAAGAAAAAAGCATTCCTCAGGGTTGTATCCTTTATTATATTTATTCAGTTTGTTTTGAGTAAATAATTTGATAAGTTAGACTATATTAAAATGAATGTGGCATCAACATTGGAGGTAGATTCATTAACAACTTGGCATTATGCAGATGACACAGGTTAGTTGGCTTGCAATGAAGAGAACTTAAGTGCTAACTAAATCGCAAATACGTCTGTATGGATTATACCTTACCATAATAAAACATAAATCTTCACAATCTGACTAATAAGCAATAAAGAGAAGACTTAAGATGCCAATGATTTGTTTACTTGGATCCATTATCAACATCCATGGCAGCAGCCGTCAAGTCATCAAAGGATGTATTGCATTAAGGAAATCTACTGTCAAGCACCTCTTTAAAGTGCTGAAGAGTTAGGTTATCAGTATAAATACTACTATATGCCTGATCTAAGCCATGATATTTTAAAATTCTTCCTATGCTTCTGTAAATTAAGCTATGAATAATGAAAATCAAAATGAAGAATATTGGACGTATCATATCCTGTAAAAAGAATAAATTTGTCCTAAAAGAGGTTCAGCCAAAGCGCAGCCTAGAGGTAAAGATGGTAAGAGTTCATCACACATATTTTTGGTGTGTTGTCAAGAGGAACCAATCCCTGGGAAAGAGTATTATGCTAGGAACAGTAGAGAGGGTCTGTGAAAGAGAGAAAGATCCTCAACTAGATGGTTTGACACAATGACTGCAAAAATGAGTTGAAAGACAGCTGAAAGTGTGTGTGTGTGTGTGTGTGTGTGTGTGTGTGTGTGTGTGTGTGTGCGCGCGCGCGCGCGCGCAGAGCATCAGGTAAGGTATCACTTTGTTATAGTTGAGGTGATTATAAGTTAAAGCACCATCACTCTTTATGGAAGGAGATTCTCCTACAGAACAATTGAATGACTTTAAATGCCAACCATTTCATTAAGAGCCTAGCATGTGATAAACTACAGACCAAGGTTCCTTTATAATAAATGATTCATAAATCACAAGCTCGTTAGTTCATTCACTAACACCGTCATTGCCGTTGTGTCGGTACCAGTTATGACTCATAGTTACATTCCAGCAGTTTTCCAAGGCTATAAATCACACAGAAGGAGATGATGCATCTTTCTCCCTCAAAGCCATTGGTGGATTCAAACCTGCAGAGACTCAGAACTCTCTGTAGAATATTCTATCACAATTATCTTTAGTTCCAAGGGACCAATTATAATGATCCCTCTTTCATTCACTCATTCTTAATGTTGGTTATCTGCATATTTTACCTTTTGTTCTTTGTCAGTCTAGCTAAAGTTTTGTCAATTTTACTCATTTTTCACCCAGGAATGACTTTCTGGTTTTATTGATTCTCCATATTATTATTTTCTGAATTTAAATTCTATTTCTTTCTGTTTTAACATTCATTAATTTCTTTGTCTCAGTATGTTTATGCTTAGTTTGTGATTAATTCTCTTTCTAGGTTCTTGAGTCTTTGAGTTAGGCTGTTAAGATCATTCTTATTTTTTCATTTAAATATTTATTACTATACATTTCTCTTTGAATACTGCTTTTGCTGAATCTCATAAATTTCTATTTTTTGTTGCTACTTTGATTTCAATTTGATTCTAAGAAATCTGTGATTTCTTCATTAATCATTGGTTGTTAAGTATTTCTTCCATTTCCATACATTTGCTTGTTTCCTAGGATGTTTTGTTGTAGTTATTGTTTGATTGGGGTTTTCTCCTGCTGCTATTAATTTTTAGCCTTTTCCTATTACTCTCAGAGAATGAATTCAGTCTTTTTAAATTTATATAGATATACTTTGTGATTTAAAATGTGGTCTGTCCTAGAGAATTATACATTGTGCAGAAGTAGAAAGTTAGTGTCTTTTGGACTAGGAGTTTTCTGCATATTTATCTGTTCACTCTACAGGTATGCAGGGATGGTTCAACATAAGAAACAATGAATGTAATTCACTATATTAACAAAATAAATAACAAGAACCATATGATCTTAGCAATGGATGCAGAAAAGGCATTTCACAAAATCGAACAACCTTCCTGATAAAGACACTTAGTAAAATTGGAATAGAAGGGAATTTCCTTAACAGAGTGAAAAGTACATATGCAAAACCAAGAGCCAACATCATTCTCAATGGAGAAAGTCTAAAAACATTTTCCTTGCAAACAGGGACCAGACAAGGATGCCCACTGTTGCCACTTCATTTCAATATTGTAGTGAAAGTATTAACTAGGGCAATAATACTAGAGAAAGAAATAAAAGGCATCCAGATCCGCAAAGAAATGTTTAAACTGTCACTATATGCAGATAATATGATAGTGTACACAGAAAAACCCAACAATTCAACAAAAAAACTGTTAGTGTTAATAGCTTAATTTAAGAGTGATAGCATATAAAGCAAGCAGGGTTGTGTCATCTGCATAACGCAGATTGTTGATAAATCGTCCACCAATCTTGAGCCCACATTTCTCCTTATAGAACCCAGCCTCC
>NW_006399893.1:3158632-3160787 GCF_000299155.1 Elephantulus edwardii | reverse complement strand
AATATCCAAAAATTAGTAAGATTCCTCTATAGAACAAAGAGAACTCAGAGATGGAAATAAAGAAAGCAATACCATTTACAATAGCTAGCCACAAATTGAGATACTTGGGAGTGAACATGTGTAGAGATACAAGAGATCTATACAGAGAAAACTACAGAGCAATTCTGAAAGATACAACAAAAGACCTAAAGAAATGGAAAAATGTGCCCTGTTCATGGATAAGAAGACACAATATGGTGAAAATTACAATCCTACCAAAGGCAATCTACATGATCAAGGCAATCTCTATCCAGATACCAAATTCATTTTTCAAAGAGATTGAAAAGGAAATTATCAAATTTATTTGGAGAGGCAAGAGACCCCAAATAAGCAAAACACTTCTGAAAAACAAAAATGAGGTTGGAGGCATAGCACTCCCTGACCTCAAAACCTACTAGAGGTTATCTTTTAAAGGACATTTACTAGGATAATACACAAATATAATTTCTCATAATGGAACACAAAGAATTTGTATCTTAATGACTTCAAGCTATTCAACACTCTCAGAAGAAATGTATATCACATTGAAAATTCTACCAAGTTAAGCTGCCACATTCTTTTTGCTTTGCTCAGTTCCTAATTACTACAAAGTTTTGACAAGCAGTTCACACATTAAAAAAAACTGCGCTCTGCTCTTCACAGAATCCTCAGATGCTCTAATCATCTCAGCACTGTTAGCCATATCAGTGCAGTACCAGGGGAAAGTTCCACAGCCAATCAGAAACCATGTAGAGGCCTTTTAAGCTTTAAGTAGTGGACAGGATACAAAGCAAAGCACATCCACAGACCTAGGTTGTTTTTTCAAACACCAACAGAAATTTAATGAAAGAGGGAACTTTTTATTAATTTAAAATATCAGAGAAACAAACAAAAGTAAGTTAAGACATTTTACTTTGAGAGGAGTCCAAAGTTACAAAGGAGATAAACATAACCATTTTCTATTCTCAGCATTTTGTGGATTTTTCACTGGATCACCATAATTCTTTGAATGATTTGATTAGTCCACAATGAGCTAATAATCCATAAGGGAGATAAATTATCCATTCATTCATTTATTCAGAAAACATGCATTAAGTGTGTATTATAATGGAATCATTTGCAAGAGAATGTAGGACTTCCTTGAAGACCAGTTGTTCTTTTTCTAGCTAAACATACGGCGGAATGAGAGACATGAAATGAGATGGGACCTTGGGACTATGACAATATTGGAACTGGAGCTAAAAGCCTTTGCTAAATATGTTGGACAAGTAAGTAAGGGTAAGGGGCCAAAATTCAAAGGACTGAGAACTTTGTAACATTGACCTAAAGCCATGAGGCTCAAGGCTGAGTTTTCTGTGAACACATTTCGTGAGCCATCCTGATTATATTCTGCTGCTTATTGAGATTATCATGGAAAAAGGATGGACGATCTCCTCCAGTGTGATTAACTGCCTCTGAAAACCCACTAGAGGGTTAGCAGTGGGGCAAGTTCTGACTTGATACACAACAACAACAACAAACTGGATTATCAATTTTTAACTTAATCATCCCCACCAAAAAAAAAAAAAAATCAGCCAACTCCAAACAGACTCTATGGCAAAAGAAAAACATTAAGTTATATAATAATAAAATTTGTCAAACATAAAGAAAAGAAAAGAATACAATAAGTAGTACAAGGTAGGGGGGAGACTCATCTACAAAGAAGAACTAATTAAAATAAGTTTTGGTATCTCAGTAGAAACTATGAAAGCAAGAAGATAACAGAATGACATATATAGAAGACTGAAAGAAAACAATTGCCAGCTGAAGATCCTGTACCCAGCAAAGCTGTTCATTAGGTCACTAACAGAAAAGCAGAAACTTCAGGAATGTGTGGAAACAAGATCATCTCTATAAGAAATACTAAGGAACAATGAATGTATGGAAATCCAAAATCTCTGTAGATGTTCATTAAAATTAATTTAAAAAAAACTAAAAAATGAGAAAAAAGAAATACTAAGAGAAGTCCTTCACACAGAGAACAATACCAAATAAAAGTGGTTAGATCACAGTAACGAGGAAAAAACTGAAACAAAACAAACAACAAAAAAAAAAAAACCGAAAACAAAACAAAAACCAGCCTTAACTTAATTTGGGG
>NW_006399893.1:3150299-3158532 GCF_000299155.1 Elephantulus edwardii | reverse complement strand
ATGAATGGCTTAAATGTACCAATTAAGGGGGGAAAAGAGGGAATGGCAATACTAATCTCTGATAAAATAAACTTCAGAATGAAAGCCACCATAAAAGATAAAGAAGGACACTATATAATGATTAAAGGCACAATAGATTAAGAAGATATCACCTGGCCAACATCTATGCACCAAATAGTAGAGCTGCAAAATATATAAAATAACAGTTAATAGACTTGAAGAAAGAAATAGACAGCACCACAATAATAGTAGGATCCTCAACAAATTAAAAATTTATTTAACACTAAGCATCTTTTCAAACAACAATGCCATAAAATTAGAAATTAATGAGAAGAGGATGAAGCTTATAAAACCACCTTCACGGAACCGAAGTAACACACTGCTAGAACACATTTGGGTTATAGAAGGAAAAAAAAATAAAATTAAGAAGTTCCATGAAAAAAATGAAAAAGAAAATACAACGTATCAAAACATCTGAGATATAGCTAAGGCAGCCCTTAACTTGGCAGTTCATAATAAAAGGCAAACACATAAAAAGAAAGAAGCAAAATTAATGACCTAACTCAACACCTCTATTCCACAGAAAAAGAACAAAAAGCTAACCCACATCCTCTGTAAGAAAGGAAATTATAAGGGCTGCAATCAATAGCATAGAAACAGAAAAAAAACAACTGAAACCATGAACAAGACTAGGAGCTGGTTCTTCAAAGGATCAATAAAACAGACAAATCATTGTCAAATTTAACAGAAGAAAAGAGAAGCTATCAATAACCCAAATAAGAAATGAAAGAGGTGATGTGACAACAGAAGTAGCTAAAATTAAATTGAGAATAACAAAATATTATGAAAAGTTACATTAAATAATTTGAAAACCTAAAGGAAATGGACAAACTTCTAAAAACGCACACTTTAACCAGATAGACACAGAGAGATCTTCCCTGCCTCTCCCCCCACCCAAAAAAAAAATAAGACCTGGCTCAGGTGGCTTCGCAACTGAATTCTACCAAACATTCAGAGAGGATCTATCACCAATTCTACTTAAACTATTAAAAAAAAAATAGAAAAAGGCTCTTCACCAAGGACCCGCTAGCGTTCGCACCAAAACCGTGAAGAAGGTGGACCAGGTCATTACTGAGAAATACTACAATGTGCCTGGGTAATGAATGACTTCCACATGAACAAGCACGTGTGCGAGAAGATCACCATTATTCCCAGCAAGAAACTCTGGAACAAGATAGCAGGCTATGTCACATATCTGATAAAGCGGATTCATTGTGGGCCTGTGAGAGGCAACTCCATTAAGCTGCAGGAGAAGAGAGAAAGGAGACATAATTATGAACCAGAGGTTTCAGCCCTGGATCAGGAGATCATTGAAATAGATTCTGATACAAAGGAAATGCTCAAAGTCTTGGACTTTGGCAGTCTGTCCAAACTGCAGGTTACTTAGCCCACAGTTGGGATGAATTTCAAAACACCACGTGGAGCCGCTTGAGTCTGTCTGCTGTGCTGTAATATTTTCAATATTAGTCTATGTTTCAAGCATAACCTTATTCAAAACCAGGCAAAGACATTACCAGAGAAGAAAACTATACTCCACTATCTCTCATGAACATAGATATAAAAACCCTTAACAAAATCCTGGACAGTAGAATCCAACAGTATATTGGGGGGGGGATCATGATTAAGTTGGATTCATAACAGGCGTGGAAGGATGGTTCAACATGAGAAATACAATTAACGTAATTCATCACATTAACAAAGCAAAGAACAAGAATCACATGATTTTCACAATTGATGCAGAAAAGGCTTTTGACAAAATCCAACACCCTTTCCTGACTAAACACTAAACAAAAGAGGGAAAAAAGGGGAATTTGTTCAACATGGTGGAATGTATGTATGCAAAATAAAGAGCCAACATTCTCAATAGAGAAAGACTAACGGCATGAATAGGAATGTCCACTATCACCACTCTTATTCAATATTGTATTGGAAGTTCTTGCAAGGGTAATAACACAAGAGAATGAAATGAGAGGCATCCAAATAAACAAAGAGATATGAAATTGTCATTATATGCAGGTTATATGATAGTGTACTTAGGAAACCCCAAAGACTCAATATAAAAACTGTTAGGCCTGATAGACAAAATTAGTAGAGTGGCAAGATAAAATATCTATATACAAAAGTCAGTGGGATTTCTATACCATAACACAGGAAAAGAAAGTAAGAAAGCAATACCATTTACAAAGTTGTTGTTATGTGCCGTCAAATAGACTACAACTCATAGAGACCCTAATTCATTAACTGCAGACCTTGCCCAATCCTGAGCCAATCTCACTGTCTCTGACATACCTACTCTAATTACCCCATTTACTATGTCAATTCATCTTGTCCAAGGTCTTCCTCTCCTGTACTATCCCTCCACTCTTCCAACTATAATGTCCTTCTCGAAGGAATGGACCCTGCTAGCAATATGTCCGAAGTATGTCAGAGTTCAAAATCCTTCCCTTAAAGGAGCAACCTGATTTCACCTTTCTCCAGGACAGACCTGTTTGTTGTCTTGGCAGTTCAATGGTTTGTTCAAAACTATTCTTCAACATGATAACTCAAAGACATTGATTCTTCTTCTGCCATCCTTAGTTATTGTCCAGTTCTTTGATGCATAACAAGTAATTGTGAAGACCATGACCTGGATCAGGCACACTTTAGTTTCTAGTATGATATCACTGCTCTTTAGCACTCCGGAGAGGTCCCTGAGAGCAGATTTTTCCAGTGCAATTTGACTTTTCATTTCCTAGCTGCTGGTGTTAAGACTTGATTGTAGAACCAAGTAAGTTGAAATTGCTAACAATCTCAATGTGTATTATGGTGCTGCCAATTGGTTCAGTGGTGAAAGTCTTTGTCTTCTTGATGTTGACCTTCAAACTATATTGAAGACTGCAGTTCTAGACCTTCTGCAGTAAATGCATCAGATCCTCCTCAATTTCAGCAAGCCAGGCTGTTGTCATCTGCATAATGTAGGTTATTGATGAGTTTTCCTCCAATCCTGATACCATATTCCTTCTCATTAAAGTCCAGTCTTCCAAATGATCTGTTCCACATATAGATCGAAAAGATGTGGAGACAGGACACATTCCTGATCTACTTCTTCCTGATTTTGAACCTTGCAGGGTTTCCTTGCTCCATTCTGAGGTCCATTTTGAGGACTGCTTCCTAGTCCAAGTATAAGTTTCACAGTAGCAAAATCAAGGGGTCTGGGATTCCCAACCTTATCAATGTTACTCAAAATAGTCAACCATAAATTCAGATACAATAAATAAACCTAACTAGAGACACAAAATTACAAAATATTACTGTTATAAACAGTAAGATATCTAACTAAAGGGAAAAAATATTCCTGCGCATGGCTAGGAAGACTCAACATAGTAAAAATGACAATCCTGCCAAAAGCAATCTACATGTTAATGAAATCCCAATATGATACAAAACTCATTTTTCAGAGATAGAAAATGCAATTGGCAAGTTTATTTGGAAAGAAAAGAGACACTGGATAAGGAAAGCAATTCTGAAAAACAACAATCAAATGAGAAGCAAGCACTCCCTGATCCCAAAACAAAGTTGTAATAACCAAAACAGTATCATATAGGTACAATGACAGATGGATCAGAATCAGGAACCCAGAAATTAATCTATCTACCTATGGCGAACTGGTACTTGACAAATGAAGAAAAAAAACCCACAAAAAACCCCCACAAAACAACACAACCCTATCAAAAGAAGAAATGATACCTTTTCAACAAATAGTAGTAGCAAAACTGGATATATATCCACGAAAAGTTGAAGCAGAATCCACATGCCATACCATACACAAAAATAAACTAAAGGTACATTAGGCAACTTGAGTAAAACCCCAAACCATAAAGATCATAAAAGACAAAATGGTTCTAAATTTAGAAACCTTAACCTCTGATAATAAGCTTACAAATAGAGCCAGAAACTTACAAACAGTAGAGGATAAAATCGAATCAATAGGACCTCCTAAAAATTAAGTCCTGTGTACATAAAAAATATTTTTCTAAAATGGTGAAAAGAAAACCTACAGACTGCGGGAAAACATTTGGCAATGAGATCTCTGAAAAGGGTCTTATAATGAAAGTGTATAGAATACTGCAGGACCTTCACAAGTGAAAAACTGATCACACAATTGCAAAATGAAAAAAAAGACATGGAAAGATGTTTAACAAAGGGAGACACTAGGGCGGACAACAGACACATGAAGAAATGTTCAAAATCACCTTCAATGAGAGATATGCAGATCAAAACCACAATGCAGCCACCATGGAAGGCAGTTCGGCATTTTCTCAAAAATCTGAACATAGAAATCCCATATGCCTTAGCTAATGCACTACTATAAATACACCCCAAGGAAAAGAGAACTGAGACACAAATGGGGATTTGTTCACCTATGTTTATGGCAGTATTATTCACAATAGCAAGAAAATGGAAGCAGCCTAAATGTCCACCAGCAAACTAACAGATTGAAAAATTATGGTACATTCACCCAATGAAATACTATACAATACTAAGGAGCAATAATTTAATGAAATGGTATACAACATGGAAAAGACTAGAGAGCATTATACTGAGTGAACTAAGTCTAATAAAGATAAATACTGCATAACACTGTTATTGTAAAAATAGAAAGATAACTGATAAGATGTGTATAAAAGGCCAAAAGGGCAGGAGGTGGGGAGCAAGGGGGCTGGTAATGGAATGAGTTAAATCACTAGGCTGGCAGAGTTCAATAGACAAACAGGAAGGTGGAGGTAGGAAGGATCCAACAGTGACCTAAAAAGACAGGATAAGCACAGATCAATGATGATTAATTCTATGAAACACAGTTTGTATGAATGATTGCATGGAAAAATGTGAATGAAGGAAATGTGTGAAGCACAATGTATTTGAATTGCATATGCAAACCAATATAAAATAAAAATTTTTAAAAAGGCAAAATAAAATAAAAAATACCCAAATCAACATGAAACATTGTTATTCAAAATAAAATTTTATAAAACACAACAAAGCATATCAATTAAAAGAAAACTTAGGAATTTATTGTTTTGTTATCTTAAATCAAAACAAAAAATGTAAGTATAAAAATAAATGCCTAAACAAATAGATTTGTCCTGGAGAGGGTTAAACCGGGTGGCTCCTTGGAGGCAAGGATTCTGAGGCTCCGTCTAACTTACTTTGGACATGTAGTGAGGAGAGACCGGTCCTTGGAGAGGGACATCATGCTTGGGAGGGTGGAGGGACGGCACAGGAGAGGAAGGCCCTCTATGAGGTGGATTGATTCAGTGACTGGGATAATTGGGATGGGAGTGTCGGAGACAGTGCGATTGGCACAGGACAGAGTGGAGTTTAGGGCTGTTGTACATAGGGTCGCTATGAGTCGCAGGTGACTCGACGGCACATAACAACAACAACAACAACAACAGATTAATTTATTTAACATAGCAAAAAATGCCCAAAATCAATTATTAAAAATTGAACTACCCAATAAAAGAAAAATTAAGGATTTAAAGTCTTTCAAAGTCATGCAAAAAAAAAAGATACAAATTGACTTTTAAAATATGAAAACATTCACACCCCAGCTTCACTGATAATAAAAGTAATAATGAAAAGTAATGAATTTGATGATACCTTAAATTGATAAGGATTTTTGAATAAAGAATTCCTCAAACCTTACTGATGGGATTATAAAGTGATACCATTTATCAGGGCAATTTGACCATAACTCTGAAAAATGTAAGCATATCCATGATCGACCCAACAATTTAAACTCTGTGAGCATATAGTATTATTTCCTCTCAAATCATCTTTATGTTAATGAAGGGGCCTCTGGTGGTTTAGTGGGATCTACACTTTTAACTCCAAGATGGCTGGTTTGAATTCATTAGCTGGTCAATAGAGAAAGATGAACAATCTCCTTCCATGCAATTTTTGCTATAGCATCGAGTATTGAGTACCATTATGTACTGACTCATCGTTTATTCTCCAGCAGCTTTTCAGAGGTAGATGGCCCAACCTTTCTTTTGGAGCAGCTGACTCCTTTTAATGCAAATAATAAATATTATATCATCCTCATGAAGATATATGCTTTGACTACTCAATCTGAATAAATTCATCTATATCATCCTCCTTCCCTTCACTTCTTGCCAAATCAATATCTTGAACTGCCATCATTATTTCTCTTCTCTGGGGCATTGTATGTATCAGGTAGACTAACCCAAGTGTCCATTATCTGCAGCATTCTCTGTTTACAATAAAATTCTTCAGTAAACTCAAACACACTAGAAAGTGATTATGTGTGAAAAATATTCATAAAATTAAGACTGACTAAATTCTGTGAATGTTTAGATTAGAATCAGGAACCTCTAGTTGTGGTGGATGGAATAGATTATTAATACAATTAGCTCAATTCATCACAAATTTATTGACTTTTATTATTACTAATAGAGTAATGAAAAATTTTGAAATTACTAATAGAAAATTTTCACTGAAAAATTTCAGGAGCCAATAGTAATGAAGGAGGCAATGGAAGCTGCATTGAAGACATTGGCAAAAATAAGGCCCCAGAAATCGATGAGATACTAATTGACTCTTTTCAGTTAACACATGTAGCCTTGGATGGACTCACCGGTCTATGCCAGGACATTTGCAAGATAACTGTCTGGCCAACGGTTTGAAAGAGGTCCATATTTGTTCTCATTCCCAGGAAAGGTGATCCAACTGAGTGTGGGAACTATCAAACAACATCATTAATATCACATGCAAGCAAAATACTGCTGAAGGCCTTTCAAAAACGGCTAGAACAAAATATAGATAGGGAAGTACCAGAAGTTCAGGCAGGAGAGAAGTAGTATTTTTTAGTCCATTAAGGGATTTCACTATTGTTTCCGAACCTCCATTGGATTATTCCACTCAGGTTTCCTGTTGCGTTATCTGTGGTTGGTTAAATACCTCTATCAGTAGCTTTAAAAGATGTAAAAAAGTGGAATAATCCTGTAAACAATATTTTTACTAAAGAAGTAGAAGTTTCCCACTGAAAATTCTACACCACTGCTGATGTACTATTTCTTGCAAAATAAAATTTAATCATCACCCTTTTATTTGTAATGTTGGCTGCTATCTAAAATGTTAACACTTTCTTGACTGTCCTTAATTTCTATAAAATTCACTAGAGTATAAAACTTAACCTAATCAAATTTTTTAATCAGGGGAAAAATAATCCCCAAATAGCACACAAACAGTGTGTGCTATTAGCTCATCTGTAATCTAATTAAACTTTTTTTTTATTTCTCAGGCATAAAGATAGCTTTAAGATACTTTTACAGAAAGTGTCTCTCAATTAAACCTCTTAAAATTCACAGCCAAATCCTTAAGGATTCTAGTCCATACACATCTAGATAAAGATATATTTAAGAATTAGGTGGATGTCTTTATTATGCATTAAATTGTGAGAGTTCCCAGCACAAGACAAGTTTAATATCCTTTCCCTTTCCTCTTCTCACATAATCAAGTTTATTCATCACAAGTGAATGAGATGTAGATATTGTCAATATTCATCTGAAATACTGCATTTTATTATCTCTGTTCTGATATTTTCTATGTATGGTTACTTGCTTGTCTAATCCTCACAGAAAAGACCTCCTCTTTTATTAATCCAAAAATCTAGAAATCAAACTATCAACCTACATTCAGCTGATATTTGACAAGCTTGTAAAATCTATTAAATTGGGAAATAACAGCCACGGACAGATATCAACATGCAAAAACCTGAAACAAAATCCACATCTAGTATCACACACAAAAAACAAGCTGAAAATTAAACCGAGACCTAGGGAAGACCATAAAGATTACAAGAGGCAGAGTGGGAACAAATTTAGAAATAATATCCTATGTAATAAACAGGTTTGCAAGCATAACCAAAAATGTACAACCTGGAGAAGATAAAATCAATGAAGGCAATCTCCTTAAAATTAAATCTTTGGGTATATAAAATAAACTTCCTCCAGTAGGGTAAAAGAAAGCCTGCAGGTTTGGAGAAAAAACCATTTCATACAAAGATCTCATAACTAAAGAGTATAGAATAATACAGGGCGCAGATGACACAACCCTGCTCACTGAAACTGAGGAGGACCTGAAGCGCTTGCTGCAGAAGGTCAAGGACTGC
>NW_006399893.1:3148036-3149334 GCF_000299155.1 Elephantulus edwardii | reverse complement strand
TCCCATATGACCATTTATTGCACTGCTCTGACTATGTTGTTGTTGTTGTTGTTAAGTGCTGTCGAGTCGCAGGTGACTCATAGCGACCCTATGAAGGAGAGTCCTCGACGCTTGGGTGCCTTTCATCCTCTCTCCAGGTTCACAGGGTTTCCGGAGGCAAGCTGTTATGGAAGTGGATGGCACTCCTCCTTGCACGCTCTGACTATACCCTGAGGAAATTATAACTGAGCCAGGAACACAGGTATATACAAATATGTTCATAGCAATGTTATTCACAATAGCAAGAAAATGTAAACAGCTCAAATGCTGATCAACAAATGAATGAATTGAGAAATTGTGGGTAAAAAATGGAATATTACATAGCATTAAGGAACACCAACTTCTTATAATACTACATAATGTAGGAGACACTAGAAAGTATTATAATGAGTGAACTAACTCTATTTGTTTAGGAAAAATAATGCTTAAACCCACTATTGTAAAAATAGGAGGATGTAATTGAGGAGGATGTGTATAAATGTTCAAAAGAGGAAGGGAAAGTGAAGAAGGGGGCCAGAGAAAGGGGAAGGGAGGAAAATCACTGCAACAGCAGAGGCTGATAGGTGGAGAAGAGGGTGAAACAATGAGAAATATTCAATGGAGACTTGAAAATAAAAGATTATAACGGTGGCAATTAATTCTATAAAATATAATGTAATATGTGAAAACACCCTGTAGTTAGAATTCTAGATGCTAATGGGAAATACCTTAACCACAGAGACATTACTAGTTAAATATTCTCAATTCATGTCAAATAACCAAGTATATCTATTTTAACCTACAATCTAACCTGACATCTGAAATATAGTTCGGTTCAAAGTTACACAAAGTTTAAATATTCACGTTGAAAAAATAGTTTAACTACATTCCTTTAAACTCAAATCATCATAGCATAATTATTTATAATTTCTTATTCAATCAACCAGAAAAGGAGAGTCAAAGATCAGCCAATTTTGCTAAGTAAAAAAAGTATTATTCATTGGTAAGCTTTAGAATATAGATAAGATGTAAGGATAAATGCCTCATTCCACAAACGGGTCAGAAGCAGAAATGGAATTTGAACTGAGTGTCAAATTCACCATACTACAAGATATTCAACCTACTACATAGTGTATTTAACATATGACATGTTGTTGTTGTTGTTGTTATGTGCCGTCGAGTCGTTTCTGACTCATAGCGACCCTATGCACAACAGCCCTAAACCCTGCTCTATCCTGCGCCAACCGCACTGCCTTTGACACACCCATCCCGATTACTCC
>NW_006399893.1:3141445-3144791 GCF_000299155.1 Elephantulus edwardii | reverse complement strand
AGGGTTTAGGGCTATTGTGCATAGGGTCGCTATGAGTCGCAAACGACTCGACGGCACATAACAGCAACAACAACAAGAACAACAACATACATATACATACATCTGTATATGCCCATATATATATCAGAGAGACAGAGAAATATATATACTTAATAACATAGTGTGTATATATATGCATATAAATATATATAAATGATAAAGATTTCATATACTTCTGTAATGTTGCTAGGAGAAGCTAGTCCTTGGAAAGGAACATCGTACTTGGAAAGGTAGAGAGGCTGCAAAAAGAGAGGAAGACTCTCAACCAGGTGGATTGACACAGTGACAGCCACAATATCCTTGAATGTGTCAGGAAGTGTGAGGATGCACAGGATAGGACATGGTTCAGATGTATTGTTCACAGGGTCACCATGGGTCATATTCAACTCGGAAGAACCTATAAACATCAAGAATTTTAGTCCAGGCTGACTCTAGAGATTGTGTTATTCACCTTTCCATAATGATGCATCTGTGTGTAAATATAATTCATGAATGAGCTGTGAATTGTGGATGAACAACTAAGGAGCAGCTGTTGTTTTTAGCTGCCACCAAGTTGGCTTTTGATTTGTGGTGACAATATGCATAATGGAATATAGATTATTTTAAAAAAATAAAGGAAAATATTACGGAGTTAAAAGTTGATTTATTCATTCTATAAATGTTCATTATCTATGAACATAGAGCTTATATCTCTATTATGTCCTTTAAGCTATTCTGATGTTTTGGAATGTAGCATACTGTGCTGTTAACTAAACATTGTACATCTCTGGTGTTTAGAATTGGTTGATTGTTCACCAGAAGAAAGAAAGGCAGTCTCCTCCCACTGAGAATTACAGCCTCAGAAACTAAAGGGTTGCTAGAAGTCAGACTGTCTCCATGACAGGGAGTGATTATTTCCAGGCTGCCGTCTCTGAAGAATTTAGTCTAAAAAAAAGTCCTTGGGCATAACTTGCCTAAATGTATACAATTTGGGTTAAATCGACAATAGACTATTAGATAAAACAGTGAATGCCTGAAAGCATTATGCTACCCCAGTCCTTGTTGGTTGTTGTTATTGTTGTTAGGTGCCATTGAGTCGAGTACTAGTCATAGTGACCCTATGAACAAAAGACCTGAACCTAGTCCTGTTCTGTGCCATCCTCACACTTTCTGACACACAACAGCCCATTGCAGCAGTCACTGTGTTAACCCACTCCTTGAGTGTCTTCTTCTCCTTAGTCGACCTTGCACCCTTCCTAACATCATGTCCTTCTCCAGGGAATAGAACCTCCTAGCAATATGTCCAAAATACGTGAGGCAAAGCCTCATTCTTGCCTCCATTGAGCACTCTGGCAGCACACTCTCCCAGACATATCTATTCATTCTTTTGGCCGAACATGGATGTTCAGTCCTCTTCTCCAACACTGCAGCTCAAAGGCGTCAATTCTTTTTTTGTCATTCTTATTCATTATCCAGTTCTTGGATGCTTAGCTAATAATCAGAAAGATTATGGCCTGAATCAGACACATCTTAGTCCTCAAACTGACATAACAACTCACTAATTTGGAAAGGTCCCTAACTGCAGATTTTCCCAGTGCAATGTGTCTCCTTATTTCCAGACTACTCATATCAACAGTGTTAATTGTGGATACAAGCAAGATGAAACTGTTGACAGTTTCAATCTCCTCTTCATCCATCATGACACTGCCTATTGGTCCAGTGGTAAGAATCTTTGTTTTCTTGATATTGAGATGTAATTCATACTGAAGGATGCATTCCTTGAACACAGTCCTTGTAGGGGGGGAAATCATACTAGGGAAGGAGAAACTAAAGAAAAGAATACCTTTAACAAGGTGGATTGATATAGTGACTATAACAAAGAGCTTGTGTATGTCAGAAATCATAATGATGGTTCAAGATAGGACAGGGTCTAGATCTGTTGTTCACAGAGTCTCTATGAGTTGCAGTTGACTGGATGGCACCTAACAACAACAACATATTTGCACTTTTGTCAAACCGTTTCATCGACATACATTGATTTTTAATCAATACAATGCAATGACAGTATTAAAGGAGAAATTTTCTAAATGAGTAACAACATTCCTAGAACAAAGGGATTAAAACTTGAAGACAAATGAGGTTGGGTTGAACCTACTCATTCAGGTGGATCAGATGTGTACCTTCAAGCTTCAAAATCTTTGTCTACAAAATGAAAACAATAATGCTCAATTTTCAGAATGTTGTTGTTGTTGTTATGTGCCGTTGAGTCACTTGCGACTCATAGCGACCCTATGTACAACAGCCCTAAACTCTGCTCTGTCCTGTGCCAATCTCACTGTCTCCGACTCACCATCCTGATTACCCCAGTCACAGAATCAATCTGCCTCATAGAAGGCCTCCCCCTCCGGTGCCTGCCCTCCACCCTCCCAAGCATGATATCCTTCTCCAAGGACCAGTCTGTCCTTACAAGAGGACCAAAGTATGTCAGACAAAGCCTCAGAATCCTTGCTTCCAAGGAGCAGCCTGATTTAACCCTCTTCAGGATGAATCTGTTTGTCTTCTTAGCAGTCCATGGTACCCTCAATACTCTTCTCCAACACCAAAGCTCAAAAGCATCAGTTCTCCTTCTATCCTCCCTAGTCATTGTCCAAGCCTCTGATGCATAATAAGTGATTGCAAAGACCATGGCCTGTATCAGACGCACCTTAGTCTCCAGAGAGACACGATTGCTCTTCAGTACTTTAGAGAGGTCCCTAACAGCAGACTTTTCCCGTAGCAATACACCTTTTAATTTCCTGGTTGCTGGTGCCAAGAGTGTTGATTGTGGAGCCTAGCTGACTAAAGCTGTGAACAATCTCAATCTCTTCACCATCCATCCTGATGCTGCCAACTGGTCCAGCGATGATAATCTTTGTCTTCTTGACATTGAGCCTCAATCCATATTGAAGGCTGCAGTCCTTGACCCTCTGCAGCAAATGCTTCAGGTCCTCCTCAGTTTCGGCAAGCAGGGTTGCATCATCTGCATAACGCAGATTGTTGATAGATCAATCCTGATGCCGCATTTTCCTCATAGAGCCCAGAATTCCGGATGATCTGTTCTGCATACAAGTTGAAAAGGTACGGAGATGGGATGCATCTCTGGTGTACGCCCTTCCCAATTTTGAACCTGCCGTGTTTCCTTGCTCTGTTCTGACAAATGCCTCTTGGTCCAAGTATAGGTTTCGCATTAGCACTATCAAGTGTTCTGGAATTCCCATTCTTCTCAGAATCAGCCACAGTTTGATATGATCCATGCAGTCAAATGCCTTTGCATAATTAATGAAGCACA
>NW_006399893.1:3131289-3141345 GCF_000299155.1 Elephantulus edwardii | reverse complement strand
ACTGCCTCTTGGTTTAAGTATAGGTTTTACCTTAGCACGATCAAGTGTTCTGGGATTCCCATTCTTCTCAGAGTCAGCCACAGTTTGTTATAGTCCACGCAGTCAAACGCCTTTGCATAATCAATGAAGCACAGATAGACAGTCCTCTGGTACTCCCTGCTTTCAGACAAGATCCATCTAACATTAGCTACAATATCCCTAGTACCACGACCCCTTCTAAACCCAGCCTGGACTTCTGGCAGTTCTCTGCTGATGTGTGCTGTTCCAGTCGTTTTTGGATAATCATCAGCAGAATCTTGTTTGCATGTGAAATCAATGATACTCTTCTAGAATTTTCATACTCTCTTGGGTCACCTTTCTTTGGAATGGGAGCAAATATTGATCTCTTCTAGTCAGTTGGCCAAGTGGTTATTCTCCAGATTTCTTGGCACCACTTGGTGAGCATGTCCAAGGGAGCATGTGTTAGCTGAAATATGCCAATTGGTATACCATCTATCTATTCCTGGGGCCTCAGTTTGAGAATAAGATGAGATATTTCATGTAAAGTTCTCATTACCAATAAGGAAACACAGTAAGTACTTAATTAGTGATATTTCTCATCATTAAGACTAATTTTACCACTGTAATATATTTGGGATTTAATCAACTCAAGCCACAATTATTGTTGTAATAATGATTAGTTATAAAACAAAAGTACTTCAAAAGTTCACCATAGACAATATTTGATTAGATGAAAGGCTTTAAAGCTGAAATGCACAGGTCATAATAATCACAATAAAAATAAGTATCCAAAATTTAACTATGTATTTTAAAATCCAACATAATTGGAGTAAATGATAATAAATGTCAGAAAACATTTAAATTGTATTTTAAGGGTATTGTGTAATAAAATAATTCTTGTTATGTGCCATTTGAGTCATCCACAACTCATAGTGACTTTCTGTACAACAGCTCTGAACTCTGCTCTACACCCTCAATGTCCCACTCACTGAATCAAACCATAACATCTGGGGTCTTTCTCTTCTGCCTTGTCCCACCACCCTTCCAAGCATGATGTCCTTCTCCAAGGACTGGTCCTTCCTGGTCACATTCCCAAAGTATGTGAAATTCTTGCCTCCGTAGAATAGCTTGGCTTCACCCTCTTCAGAATAAAACTATTTGTTCTTTCGACAAATCATGATATGTTCAATACTCTTTTCCACCACCACAATTCAAAGACATTAATTGTTCTGTTCTCTTTGGTCATTGCCCTGTTCCTTGATGCACAGCAAGTAATTGTGAAGACCATGGCTTGAATCAGATGTACCTTAGTCTCTATTCTGAAACTGCTGCTTTTGTGAGGTCCTAACAGTAGCTTTCCCCAGAGCAATTCGTTTTTATTTCCTGATTGCTGGTGCCAGGAGTGTTGATTGTGGAGTCAAGCAAGCTGAAACTGTTAACAAACTCAATCTCTTCTCTATCTATCATGGTGCTGTCCATTGGCTCAGTGGTGAGAACCTTTGTCTTTTTGATGTTGAACTTCAATCCCAAATGAAGACTGCAGTTTTTTACTTTCTGCAGCAATCACTTCAGGTCCCCCTCAGTTTCTGCAAGCAATGTTGTATCTTCTGCACAGTGTAGGTTGTTTATGTGTCTTTCTTCAATCCTGATGCCACAGTCCTCCTCAGAAAGCCCAGCCTCCTTATTGATCTGGTCTATATAGATTGGAAAGGTATGGAGACAGGATGCATCCCTGACATACTCCTTTTCTGATTTTGTACTATGCAGTGTTTCCTTACTCTGTTCAAACAACTGCTTCCTGGTCCAAGTATAGGTTTCACTTGCACAGTCAAGTGTTCTGGGAGTTCCATTCTTCTCAAGGTTAGCCAAAATTTGTTGTGATCAACACAGCTAAATGTCTTTGTATAGTCAATGAAACACAGACCTCCTTCTAGTATTCTTTGGTTTCAGTCAAGATCCATCAGATGCTGGCGATAATGTGTCTGGTACCACAGCCTCTTCTAGACCCTGCCTACACTTCTGGTAGTTCTTTGTCATTGTACTGTTCCAGTCGTTTTTGAATAATCTTCAGCAGAATTTTGTGTGTGATATTATTAGATAATTTCCACATTCTTTGGGGATGCTCATTTTTGGAATGAGAACAAATAAGAATCTTTCTAGTCAAATGGCCAGGTAATTGTCTTCCAGACTTCTTGGCACAACCTGGTGAGCACATCCCTGGCAACATATGTCTGTTGAAATTTTTCAATTGGTATTCCATCAATTCCTGTGGCCTTGTTCTTTGCCAAGTCCTTCAAAACAGCTTGAACTTCCTCCATCATCACTATTGCCTCTTGATCATAAGCTATTTAATGAAATTTTTTGGTGTCATTCAATTCTTTTTTGTACAGTGACTCCATATTCCTTCCATCTTCTTTTAATGTTTCCTGGATCATTCAATATTTTACCCATAACATCCTTAAGTATTGCAATTCAAAGCTTGAATTGGTATTCAGTTCTTTCGGCTTAAGAAATGCTGAGCAAGTTTGACCTTTTTGGTTTTCAACTCCAGCTTTTTGCATATTTCGTTACAATGCTTTGTCTTCCCTTGCTGCTCTCTGAAATCTTCTATTCAACTCCTTAACTTCCTGATTTCTTCTCTTTTCTTTGGCTTCTCAGCACTCTAGTGCAGTATTCAGAGTCTCTACTGACATCCTTCTTGGTCTTTTCTTCCTCCCCAGTCTTTTCAAGGACCTCTTGATTTCTTTATTAATGATATTCCTAAAGCTCATCTGTGCTTCATTCATTCGTGTTCAAGGCCTCAAACCTGTTCCTGAGATGATTTTTAAATTCAAATGGGATAGACTCAAGGTCAAATTTTGGTTCTTGTGGATTTACAGTTTTAGTTTGAACTTATATATGAGTAGTTGATGATCTGTTCCACAATCAGCATCTGGCCTTGTTTTCAGAGTTGATATTTACCTTCTTCAGCGATTCTTTCCACAGATGTAATCTATCTGATTTATGTGCATACCATCAGGTGAAATCCCTGTGTACAGTTTCTGTTTATGTTTCTTTTAAAAGGTATTTGCAATGAACAAATCATTTTTAAACAAATTATTTTTTAAACAAAATTCTATCAACCCCATTTCTATTGCCAAGTCCATGCTTTCTGACTGCTGATCCTTCTTCCCTGTTCCCACTCCTACATTCTGGTCATCCATTATTATTAATGTGTCTTGGTTACATGTTCTATTGATTTCCAACTGCAAAAGTTGGTAGACATCATCTCTTTATTCCTCTTTACCCCTAGTTGTTGGTGCATATATTTGAATGATAGTGGTATTCAGGATGAATCTAGAAATGACCTATTAAACTATGAATGAAACTCCATTTTCCCCTCACCATTTTATCTCCAAAGATTTATCTCATGTGATTGTCTGACTCAAAATGTACCATACTAATCCATCTCATTTTGCCAATGCCTAGTATGTCAATATTTATGCATCCCATTTCTTTCTTATTTCACCTGTCCAACAATGTAGAATTTATGATGTACAATTAAAGGATTCTGAAAACACACACACACATAATAGAGAATAGGGAATTGTGGTAGAAATTGATAGATATGCAGATATCCAATTATAGATGCATGTTTATGTCTTTGTAAGTCTCTCAACCAAAAAGGAGAAAATAGTTGTGTGTACACACAACCAAAAAGCACAAGAGAGAACGTATTTTATGATGCTCACAATGAGTGAAAGATTTTAACACTTTTTTACGAGCCAAACAGCTGGAGCAGTGCTTTGCTTTTAAATATGTCTTCCGAAAAGAAATCCTGAAGCCTTTTGTCCTTGTCAATGTGACATTTAGGAAAATTCAAAACTAAAACTGAACCCACTGTTTTCAAGTCAGTGTAATCTCAAGGTGACCCTTAGTCAGGTCTGAGACTCTAAATCTGTGCAGAGGAGATTACCCGTATTTCTCCTGTGGAGTAGCTAGTGAATCCAAACCACTGGCCTGTTTGTTGGCAACCAAGCATATAATGTACCTTGATAATGTTACGTTATAGGAACAAAAGAATGATGCATTCTTCTGTGATGAGTGACAATATATGAGTATATCATAATATTAAGGCATTACCACTGTAGATTATTAACTCACTTCATTTTAGTTTTAAATCACACATTAGTTGGTCACAGGAGCAAACTTTATGTGTGCCATGGTTGTGGTTAGTTCTCATTTCTGATTGAAAATTGTCAATTCAAATTCCTATAACAAATTAAGTGTCTTCCAGAACATCAACAAAATCAGAATCATTCAGATGACAATAATAACATATCGTGGCAGCATATAACTTACACTGAGCTGTTCATGAGAAAGTGGAGGAAGAGAGAAATACATCTAGGTATGAGAAGATATCAGAAGTAGGACCCATAGTCAAGGAAGAAATACTTAACAGATTCAGGTCTAAAACAATTCCATTCTAGCATAAGAGAGGGAGTGATAAAATAACAATAAAATATGCTAAAGAAACTGAGGAAGAAATACTCAGAAAAGTATAAATATTATGGATTATGATATGGAAAATATCAGGAGAGTTATGAAAGCTATTTTTTAAAAATAAAATCAACTTTTGTATAGAAAATCATAAGACTCTGAGATTTAAGGAATTAAATAAGGAAAATAGTTAATTTGAATATAGTTCTTTAGCAGGCATCCAGTCTGAAAAACAGATGGCAAAATAAAAATATAATTGAGAAAAAAAAACATGAGCAGTGCCTCAACATTCTGTGAAACACTGTTAAGCAGTGTAATATGTTTTCAATTGTAGTTGCAGAATTGAGAATAAAGATACAGGCCAGAAAAGAATTTTAAGAAATATTGGATTATAGTTTGCTCAACTCAATTACAATTTATAAATCACACATATCCAATAGGTCCAGAAAAAACAAGAGTAAAGAACTTCAAAGAAAATCATATTCAGACACACCAGAATAAAATTGCTGAACAGCAGTGTCAAAATTCAAAAAATAATAAGAAGCCAAGTAAAGCATAACCCTGTGGAAATGGCACAATCTTGGGCAGAACTTCTCAAGAGAAAAGAATCTCAATTAACATCACAAAGCTGGTTTTAATGAGGCCCAACAGTACTCAGTGCTCTGTACTCAAAGCTTCTTCAATTTTAAAACCAATGTCTTTTCCGTGGTACTTAGTATTTACTTCTCTGCTGAGTTCAACAATTTGCTACAATGGCTACACAGACCTACAAATAAGACTTAGGTTTTAGGGAGCTGTGCTGCTAAGCCCAAGGCAGAGTCTTTCTGGTGGTTCAAATCCATTAACAGCTTCAGTTGAGAAAAACGAGCAATCTCCTCTAGCACAATTTAAAGCCTTAAAAAACTCTATGAAGTTGGTTTCAACTTAACAGCAATGAGTTTATTATTCATGAAGTAACAGGTTATAATTCAGCTTAGTGCAGCCTCTCTTCTCCAGTATGCTCTCAGGCAGGTTTGTTTGGTTTTTTGTTTGATTTTTTTTGCTTGTGTTTTTTTTTTTTTTTACTCTCAGCCTTGTTGCCAGAACTTCGTGATGCTCAGGAAAGTGTTACAAACATTTTTTGCCTTGCCAGTTACATGGTTAGACGCTCTTTGAACTCTGACATGCCCCAGCAGCATCCTAAATGTTAACAGTAAGCCTAGACCTGAAGATGCCCAAGCTCTGTAGATTAGCAAACCTAGAACTCCAACAAATGCCCAAAAGCCTCCTTTCCTCCCGAAAGCACTCAGTTTTCTCAATCCATGTGCAGAGAGCCAACAGGTCTATATTGTAAATGAAAATTCCTTTAACCATAATGGCTGAGCTAACCATATATTCATTCCAAGGGCAACATTTTTTTTCTCTGAGGTATGACAAATGATAGGTATCTAATCTATTCCCAAAGAGTCTTTAAGTATAATCAGATGCAACATTTGACAAGTTGTCCCCGAATGATCTTGAGATACATTATTTTGTGTAAATCTTTACAATGAACCTTCAGAAACAGACATGATTAAGGAAATAATTTTACTAACATTATGTTGTTGTTAGGTGCCATCAAATTGACTCATAGTGACCCTGTGAACAACAACTCTGAACCTTGCCCTGTCTTAGGCCAGTCTCACCTCTCCAACATACCTGACTCCATTGCCACAGTCACTAGGTCAATCCATCTCATCCAGAGTCTTCCTCTCTTGCGCTGACCCTCCACACGCCCAGGCATGAGGTCTTTCTTTATCTAAGGATTGGCCAAAGTAGGTGAGATGTAGTTTCAAAAGTCTTGCATCTAAGGAGTAACCTAGTTTTGCCCTCACCAGGACAAGATGTGTTTGCTCTCTCAGCAGTCCATGGTATGCTCAATATTCTTCTCCAGCACTACAACTCAAAGCATCAATTCTCCTTCT
Organism: Elephantulus edwardii; assembly: GCF_000299155.1. Classification (NCBI taxonomy): domain Eukaryota; kingdom Metazoa; phylum Chordata; class Mammalia; order Macroscelidea; family Macroscelididae; genus Elephantulus; species Elephantulus edwardii. Next base: position 3,134,923 of record NW_006399893.1, on the reverse strand, counting down.
GTCATCCTTAGTCATTGTACAGTTCTCAGATGCAGAGCAAGCAATTGAGAAGATTATGACTTGGATCAGCCATATCATAGTCCTTAGACTGACATCATTGCTCTTCAGCACTCTGAAAGATCTTTGATAGCAGATTTTATTGATGCAACTAGATTTTTTTTTATTTTCTGGCTGTTGGTTCCAAGGATGTTGATGTGAATCTGAACTTGTTAGCAAATTCAATCTTTTCTTCATCTATCATGATGTTGCCTGTTGGCCTGGTGGTGAGGATTTTTGTTTTCCTAATGTTGAGATGCAGTCCATACTGAAATCCTTGATCTTCTGCAGCAGTAGCTTCAGGTCCTCCTCAGTTTCAGCAAACAAGATTGGGTCATCTGCATAACGTAAGTTGTTGATGAGTCTTCCTTCAACCTTTTGCTGTCTTCTTCATAAAATTTAGTCTCTTGACCTATTCAGCATATAGATTGAACAAGTATGGAGAAAGGAAAGAACCCTGACACACTTCTTTCTTGACTTTTCTTAATGTATGTTATTAATAGATTATCATCAAAATCTGTCTTTTGGTTATCTGAGAGCACCCTGTAATAAACTGAAAGGCACGTACTTTTGACTTTTGACTTTTCCCATATGGGGTCACTTATGTCTGATTCATGTAATCCTGTCAAATTCTCCCTTCCAAATACTCTACCTTTAACTCCTCTCATGATCTTCCAGTCATTTATTAATTTTATAACTTTCATTCCCACTTCAGTAGCATATTTTGTTGTTATGTGCCATGGAGTCACAACTCATAGCGACCCTATGTACCACAATCTAAACCCTGCTCTATCCTGTGCCAGTCTGTCTCCGACACATCTACTCCCATTACCCCAGTCACTGAACCAATCCACTTCATAGAGAGACTGGGCAGGTCAAGGCGGCACTGGAAACTGTTGACCACAGGCCCACAGACCAGGAAAACAATCTATATACCAGATCTACAGTACACATCACCCTCGCTTGAGAAACATTATCCCTAAACTCAAGAGACAATAACCACAGCATAAGAAATTGTCAGCAGCTGAAGCATTTTGGAATCACAGATGCCCATAAAACTTGAGATATAAATTAACAGATTAAGAGATGGACAATGGGAGATAGGTGTTGAAAGGAGTGGGTAGGAGTGGAAGGGGGTGCTAGTGGAGTAGGAAAATGGGTGGGTCAAGACACTTGTGTCAAGGGTGAGGACAACGCTGAAACTCATGGTTAATTCCACAATTGGGAAATATTCTTCATCTGATTTTTTCCTGTAAAATGCTTGTCTGTCAGATACTTCTCTAAATCTGAGCACTCAGATTAAAACAGACTAGAAGGAGGGATTGGCCATCCACTTCTGAAATAGCAGGCTTCTGGAAACCCTATGTACAAAGCATAAGAATATGTCCCCAGAGCAGTCATTTCCATCCTGTAACAAAGTACGTTCTCTCCATACAAACTGTCTCTATTCTTCAGTAGCCTTGCCGATGCCATCACGTTGCTGTATGAAAGATTATTTAAACTAGAATTATAGAGAGATGCATACAGGGCGGGGGGAAATCACAACAATTGTTAAATCAGTATTTTAGTAATTATGTACATACCTAAAAGGACATTAAATGTGACAAGAAAGACTAAAGGTGTCTTTAATATCTATATATTATTACCCAGCCAGTAAGTTAAGCTAACCACAACCATTAAGTTTGTGCCTAACACTAAGTATTTCTTAGGTATGCAAACACTGAATATTTAAACTGAACAGTGAAGCAAAGGGTAAAAAAGGAATACCAGACGTGCTAACCACATGATCATAAAAATATGTCATATATTTGAAATAAGCCTGGAATTGGCAGAAGTATTTTCCCCAACCTCAGCAACAGAAGTACTGTAGATATTCCTTCTGTTTCTCAAATCATCAGCATGAATCAGCTTCAAAGACAGCTGTTTCAAATTAAAAATCCCCTAAAGAAAGCATATAATTGGCCTATCTTGGATTAAGGTCTACAGTGAATTCATTAAATATGGCTGAGAAAGGAAAATTCTTGTTTATAGTCCTGGGTAGGGGTCACACACTGTGTAGTATAATGTCAAGAGAAAACAACAACAACGAAACAACAATCCAAAACTCTGTGAGGTGGGAAAACAGGCTAAAAAGTAGCTGTGACATCAGACATCTAATTTTCTTCTTATGAACCTTTTTGAACATTTGGAATTTCTTTTCTTGACATTATCTTCTTGCATGTGTTAAGTAAGAAAATTACCAACAGATGATTTTAGTTTGATTTTACAGGGTTGCTGGTTCTTGTTGTTTTTATCACCAAATCAAATATTGACCTTAAAAACTCTGATCTAAACTGCAAAAACCTACCAGAAACGGTTCTGTTGTTGCTGTTAGGTTCCAGCAAGTCCACTGTTAAGGCCAAGCACAGCAGGTCAACCCGCCCCCCCCAAGCCAGCATCATCCCCACAATCTCTGAGTTGCTGAAACCCATTAACATACTGTATCTAATCCCCTCATTGAAGGTCTTCTGCTCTTTGTTGTTGTTGTTGTTGTTGTTAATTGCCATTGAGGTGAGTACAACTTATAAGGACCCTATGAACAAAAGATCTAAACCTAATCTTGTCCTGCACCATCCTGACACTTCCCGACACACAGCAGCCCATTGCAGCAGTTACTATCTCAGTCCACCTGGTTGAGGGTCTTCCTCTCATTTGCCAATCCTTCACCCTTCCCAACATCATGTAACTCTCCAACGAATAGCACCTCCTAGCAACTTGTCCAAAGTATGTGAGGCGAAGCCTCATCAATATTGCCTCCAAAGAGCACTCCGGCTGCACCCTCGCCAAGAAATATCTATTCTTTCTCTTGGCCATTTATGGGATGTTCAGGCTCTTCTCTAACACCACAGCTCTTCACCCTTCACCTTTCTAAATCCGATGCTCTTTTCCAAAATCTGGACCCTCCTGGCAACATGCTTAGAGTATCTGAAGCAAACACAATTTTTGCTTTTAAGGAGCACTTTAGTTTAACACATTAGGTTAGTGTGCTGCCAAACTCAATGTATGTGCTATTCGAATCCACCAGTTGCTCTGAGAAAGTTAAGCAATCTCCTCCCACACCTCTGAAAACCCACTGGAGGGTCAGCTATGGGTTGCTTTTGACTTGATGACACACAACAATAGGTAGCTTGACTTCTTCCAAAATAGATGTGTTGGTTGGTTTTTTGCAATTTTTGGTTGGTTTACATATAATCATTCACAAACATTGTATTTTGCACATGTATTTTGTGTTTGATTCAATCATTCATATGCATTAGATTTTTATATAATTATTGATTGTTATTCTATGCTTATCATGAACCTGTCCTTTCAGTCCCCCAATGAACCTTTCCTGTTGCTTCACCTCTCCTCCAACCACCAGCCTCTGCCACCCCAGTGATTTTCCCCTTCCCCCTTCTCTCCTGTTCCTTTTGAGCATTTATACACATCTTTATTCAGTTATCCTATTTTCACAAAAGTGGATTTATACAATATCTTTGTTTTTGTAACTGGTATATTTCACTCACAATAATGCTTTCTAGTTATAGAAAGTTGTATAGTATTATAGTTATACTATTTA
>NW_006399893.1:3128592-3130094 GCF_000299155.1 Elephantulus edwardii | reverse complement strand
TGGGATGGGAGTGTCAGAGACAGTGCGATTGGCACAGGACAGAGCGGAGTTTAGGGCTGTTGTACATAGGGTCGCTATGAGTCACAGGTGACTCGACGGCACATAACAACAACAACAACACATATTCACATTGTGTCTTATAAAATTAAACACCATCAACCCATGACCACTATCATCCTTCTTTCCAGATCTCGACCCAGCCTTTCCTAATTCCTTAATACCCTCCCTCCACCCACCAAACTCTGTGACTCCATGATTTCCTACTTTTCTCCCCACTTTCAGCCTCCATGTTCCCTTCCATTTTCACTTTGGATATCCATACACAAATTGCTAGTTATCCTTCACATGTTCAATAATAATATTATTTTATAAAATCATTGTTCCTCAATCAGTGGGATATTCAATACTCTCCACTTCCTAACATCACAGTTCAAAAACATCAGTTTCTGGTCTTCCTTATTCATTGCTTAACGTCTACACACACAAGAAGCCACTCAAACTGCTCTTTTGTTGGTGTTTGGTGCCATATAGTCAACTATGACTCATGGTGACTCTCTATGAATAGATGAGAAACTTACCCTATCCTGCACCATCTACATCATCTTTGATAGACTCAATCCCATTGTTAACAGCCTGTGTGTCAATCCATCTTGTTGAGGGTCTTCCTCTCTTTCACTGATTCTCCACCTTTCCCAGCATGATGTCTTTTCTAAAAGACTGTTCCTCCCTTACTACACACTCAAAGTACATGAGTCAAAGTTTCACTATCCTTGCTTCTAGGGGGATCCTGGTTGCATTTCCTCCAAGACAGACTTGTATGTCCTTTTTGTAGCACTTTAGCCAGAATATTCAATACTCTCTTCCAACACCACATACAAAAGCATCACTTCTCCTTATTCATTATTCAAACTTCAGATGCTTGGGAAGCAACTGAAAATTACATTACCTGAATCAGGTGTGCCTTAATCTTTAAAGTTTCATCACTCTTCCTTAGCACTTTGGAGGGGCCCTTAACAGAATATTCTCTCAATGAAAAGCATCTTTTGATTTTTTTGAGTGCTGTTACAATGGATATTGAGATCCAATCCAAGTAAAATTAAGTTATTGAAAAAAATTTTTAAAAATAAAAAAATTTAAAAAAAGTTATTGACAACTTCAATAATTTTTCCATCTTTCATGATATTACCTATTGTTTGATGTTGAGATATAATCTATGCTGAATGAAGGTCGTACTCTTTGATCCACAGCCATATAAATCTGACTTATATTTCTAGAGAAGGTTAATTGTTAAAGCATGTTGTTGTTTGTTATGTGCCGTCGAGTCACCTGCGACTCATAGCGACCCTATGTACAACAGTCTTAAACTCCGCTCTGTCCTGTACCAATCGCGCTGACTCCAACACTCCCATCCCAATTATCCCAGTCACTGAATCAATCCACCTCACAGAGGGCCTTCCTCTCCTGTGCCGTCCCTCCACCCTCCCAAGCATGATGTCCCTCTC
>NW_006399893.1:3126847-3127963 GCF_000299155.1 Elephantulus edwardii | reverse complement strand
CACCAATCTTGACCCCACATTTCTCCTCATAGAGCCCAGCCTCCCGGATAATCTGTTCTGCATATAGGTTGAAAAGGTATGGAGATAGGATGCGTCCTTGTCTGTTAAAGCATACATTCTAATTTAAATATCAGACTTGTCTAGCGGCCACTGCTAGTTGGAGGATCAAATAAATTATCAGCAAGTAGGTCACAAATATCCTCTTTAAAAGGGAAGAAGAAAATGGAAAGATTCACTCTCAGCAGAGTCAGAATGGACTTATAGCTGGCCTTCTGTTGGATTTCTGCTGTTATCAGTAGCATGAAAGAGGGTTGTCCCCTGACAAACTCCCTACTCAATTTTTATACCATGCAGTGTTCCCCTGCTCTATTCATACAAAAGCCTCCTACTCCAGCTATCAGTTCCACTTGAGCATACTTAAGCACTCTGGGATTCCCATTCTTCTCAATGTCATCCATAACTTGTTATGATCCACACAGTCAAACACTTTTGCATTGTCAATAAAGCACAAACAGACTTTTCTGGTATTCCTTATTTTCAGCCAGGATCCATCTGAAATCAATAATTATATCTCCGGAATGCAACTTTTGGTATGGATTGCCTCTCAATGTCAAGAAAACAAAGATTCTTACCACGGGACTAATAGATAACATCATGATGGCTGGAGAGGATATTGAAACTGTCAACAGCTTCATCTTGCTTGGACCCACAATTAACACCCTTGGTGCCAGCAGTTGGGGAATAAGAAGACACATTGCACTGGGAAGGTCAGCAGTTAGGGACCTCTATAAAGTATTGAAAAGTAATGACATTATTTTGAGGACTAAGGTGCATCTAAGGTGTATGCAGAACAGATTATCTGGGAGGCTGGGCTCTATGAGGAGAAATGTGGGATCAAGATTGATGGAAGATCTATCAACAATCTGCGATATGCAGATTATACAACCCTACTTGCTGAAACTGAGGAGGACCTGAAGCGCCTGGTGCAGAGTGTCAAGGACTGCAGCCTCCAATATGGATTGAGGTTCAATGTCAAGAAGACAAAGATTCTCACCACTGGACCAATTGGCAGCATCAGGATGGATGGTGAAGAGATTGAGATTGTACACAGTTTTA
>NW_006399893.1:3121596-3122676 GCF_000299155.1 Elephantulus edwardii | reverse complement strand
TCTCAATCTCTTCACCATCCATCCTGATGCTGCCAATTGGCCCAATGGTGAGAATCTTTGTCTTCTTGACATTGAGCCTCAATCCATATTGGAGGCTGCAGTCCTTGACCCTCTGCAGCAGGTGCTTCAGGTGCCTCTTGGGAAGGGTGTTCATCAAGGATGTGTCCTATCTCTATATCTTTTCAATCTATACGTGGAATGGATTATCCAGGATGCTGAGCCCTTTGAGGAGAAGTGTGGTGTCAGGATTGGAGGTAAACTCATCAACAATTGCGCTATGCAGATGACACAACCCTGCTTGCTGAAACTGAGGAGGACTTGAAGCGCTTGCTTCACAAGGCAGCATCATGACAGGTGGTGAAGAGATTGAGATTATTAACAGCTTTGGTTTGCTTGGTTCTACAATCAACACTCTTGGTATTAGCAACCAGGATTAAAAGATGAATTACATTGGAAAAGTCTACTATCAGAGATCTCGTCAAAGTACTGAAGAGCAATGATGTCAGGCTGGAGACTAAGGCGTGCTTGATCCAGGGCTTGGGCTTTACAATTACTTGCTATCCATCAGAGAGTTGGACATTGAATAGGGATGATAGAAAGAGAATTGATGCCTTTGACCTATGGTACTGGATAAGTTGTGTTGTTGTTGTTGTTATGTGCCGTCGAGTTGCCTGCGACTCATAGCGACCCTATATACAACAGCCCTAAACTCTGCTCTGTCCTGTGCCAATCGCACTGTCTCCGACACTCCCATCCCATTATCCCAGTCACTAAATCAATCCACCTCATAGAGGGCCTTCCTCTCTTGTGCCATCCCTCACCCCTCCCAAGCATGATGTCCCTCTCTAAGGACCAGTCTCTCCTCACATCCTGTCCAAAGTATGTTAGATGGAGCCTAAGAATCCTTTCCTCCAAGGAGCCACCCGGTTTAACCCTTTCCAGGACAAATCTGTTTGTTTTCCTAGCAGTCCATGGTATTCTCAATACTCTTCTCCAGCACCACAGCTCAAAGGCATCAATTCTCCTTCTATCCTCCCTGGTCATTGTCCAACTCTCTGATGCATAACAAGTGATTGTGAA
>NW_006399893.1:3111707-3121496 GCF_000299155.1 Elephantulus edwardii | reverse complement strand
ACAATGTCTAAGGAGGATAGAAGGAGAATTGATGCCTTTGAGTTGTGGTGCTGGAGAAGTGTATTGAGGGTACCATGGACTGCTAGGAAAACAAACAGATTCATCCTTGAAAGGGTTAAACCGGGCAACTCCTTGGAGGCAAGGATTCTGAGGCTCCGTCTAACACACTTTGGACATGTTGTAAGCAGGGACCAGTCCTTGGAGAGGGACATCATGCTTGGGAGGGTAGAGGGACAGTGCAGGGGGAGAAGGCCCTCTATGAAGTGGATTGATTCAGTAACTGGGGTAATTGGGATGGGTGTTGTACATAGGGTCACTATGAGTCGCAAGTGACTCCATGGCACATAACAACAAGGTGCATCTGATTCAGGCCATGGTCTTTCTGATCACTTGCATTGTGAGAGCTGAGGCAATGAATAAGGATCACAGAGAAAGAATTGATGCCTTTGAGTTGTGGTGTTGGAGAAGACACTGAACATCTTATGGATGGTAAAGAGAACAGGCAGATGTGTTTTGGAGAGGGTGCAGTCAGAGTGTCGTTCGAGGCAAGAATGATGAGGCTTCACTTCACCTACTTTGGACATGAGGCTAGGAGGGACTTGAATGGTGCTAGAAGATCGTGATGTTGGGGAGAGTGGAGGGTTGGCAAAAGAGAGGAAGATTCTTGACCAAGTGAAATGACACAGTGACTGTTGCAGTGGACTTTCTGTGTCAAGAAGTATGAGAATGGCACAGGATAGAACACAGTTCAGATCTTTTGTTCATAGGGTTGCTGTGAGTCGTACTTAACTCTACAGCACCTGACAACAACAACGAGGGTTCCCTTACTTTGTGCTTACAATAGTCTCTTGTTCTAGGTATAGGTTTTGCATGAGCAGTAGTTCTTATATTTCATATCTGCATAAGGGCTTATTTTTTTTTCCTCCGTAATTTCCTTCAGTATTTCTTTTAGAGATCAGTGTATTGGTGTAAATATTTTTCAGTTTTTTATTTATAAAATACATTTTTTATTTAAGCTTCATTTTAAAAAAATTTCACTGAGTTGCAAAACTTCTCATTTGCTAATTATTTAGAAACATTGCCTTACAAACACTATTCCCTTGGTTTTTATTAAGAAGTTAACTATGAGTCTTAATTTTTATTTTGTTGGTCTGTTTCTATATTTTCCTTTGTCTTTGGTTTCTGGAATGTTTTCTATAATGTACTTATATTTTTCTTAGTATTTGTTTTGCTTTTCTATTAAAATTATAGATATGAAAAACATACCTACATTCCCCCGCCTCCCCCCCCCAAAAAAAAGAAGGAGGGTTGTCTTTCTCAGTTGCTGTTACTGATAGATTTAAACTGTCAAATATGCTTAGCCTTGGGTTAGCAGTGCCATTCCCTAAGAACTAGATTACTGGAAGTCCCTTACAGAGAAAAGAGGAGGGAGACATAGAGACCAGTCAAGGGCTTATCATAAAGGGAGTTGTGCTGCTGTTAACCCAAAGTCAGTGCCTCACTGATGACTCAAACCCACCAGGGGCTTTTCAGGACAAAGATAGGCAAGAATGTGTCATGCAATTTACAGCTTTACAAAAGCCCCCTGAAGAGTCAGCTAAGAGTCTGTTCTGAGTTGATGACAATGATTTGAGTGGCTAATTGTATTGCGATTGATTGAGTTTCTACAATCAATTACAATCTAATTGGCTAGTGGTTAATCCTCTATATTTTTTCTTCTGTAAAGGAGCTCTGATGGCCAGTGGCAAAGAGTCACACTACCAAGTTAAAGGCAGGCAGTTCAAATTCACCAGCTGCTCAAATAAAGAAAGAGGGGCAATCTCCTCCTGTGCGGTTTACAACCTTTGAAAGTTCACTGGAGGGTCAGCTACAAGTTGATTCTGACTCCATGGCACATAACAACATTTTCTCTCTCTTTTTTTTTTAAATGTCAGCTATATTTTCAAATTGTACTTCTCTTTTTTAACATTTGAATATTTTTTTAAATAAATTTTTATTTTATACTGATTTGCTTACAAATTTCAGGTACATTGGTTTTTCACACGGAATTTTGTGTGAACAACATTCTCTTTAAAGGGAATTCTGGTGGCATAGCCTGTAAGGAGTTAAGCTATAACCTCTAAGTGGCCCCTCTCTGACTGTTTGAAGCCAGAAGTGGCTCCAAGGGAGAAAGATAGACAATCTCCCCCTGTGCAATTTACAGTCTCTGAAAATCTGTGAGAGGGTCAGGTGTGACTAGACAGCAATGAGGTGGAGCTTATTCGTTTGAGAAGTAGTGCTAGGACTACAGTGTACAAAAGTCATCAGTTTGAACTTGGCAGCTTATCAGTAGGAAAAGACGGGTGGTAGACAGCCTCAGAAAGATGCCAAAGAGTAGGGATAGCAGTGAGTTTTGAAGGTTTGGTTTTGTTTTTCTGTTTGTTATAAGTCTCACTGTATCTAAACTTCACAGAGATACTTTTTCTGAAATCAAAATGACCTCTCTATATGCATACAAGGAGCTTTTGTGGTGTAGTAGGTTACTTTTGGGCCACTAACTGGAAGGTTGGTGGTTCAGATCCATCAGTGACTTCAAGGGATAGAGACAGGCAACTTACTACCATTAAGATTTACACTCTCAGAAACCAGGATTGATTGCCATCAATCAGAACCTATCAATTTTGTTGCGGTTTTTTTGTTGCTTTTAATATATGCAGAATAGCTGCTCAGAATAAATCTCATGTATAAGCTTCAATGAGGTTTTAATTATTTTTAACACATATACAAATAAGTTTAACTTTTTGAAAGTTTGCTTTAGTCCATTTAATTTTTATGAAACACCTATGGTTTTGGCTATAGCTTACCAAAAGAAATCCTAAAATGAATTTTATTTTTAAGTAAAGTTAGAAAAGAGGAAATTATTTCTTTTTCAGCAAGCTGTTTAAAAGTGAGCATTGGTGGTCTACTGGTGAAAAGCTGTGCTGCAATCCCGAAGGCACGCAGTTCAAATCCATCAGCTGCTCTAAGGGACAAGGGTGGACAGTCTCGCTCCAGTGATTAACTCCCTCTGAAAGCCTGCTGGGAACATCAGTTATGAGTTGGTGCCGGCTCGGTGGTACACAACAACAACAACAACAGTGTAGCACGTTACCTGTTGAAATCCACAAATAAACCTCCAAGGAAGAAAGATGGGCAATCTCCTCCCTTAAAGATTTATAGTCTTGGAATCTGATAGCACGCTGCTATGAATCTGAAATCAACTTGACAGCAGAGGAAATGATTCAAGAGGCTGTGTGAGCTCCAAGCAGCTTGAGTAGCAACACCAATTTCCTTCCACATAAAGGACACTGCACATGCTTTATTTGTGCTTTATGTAGTCTATCTGGAATTCCCAAGTCCCATGCAAATTCTTTTTCTTTCTTTCTAATGGCAGTGTTCATTTTCTTTAAGGTAAAAGAGACCTTATGCACACCAGAGTGAAATCCTGCCCAAATCTTCTCCTTTCTCAGTTTCTGTTGTTCTTGAGCTTATTGGTACTTGAGTGATGAGTTAAAGTGGATGCCACAGCACATAAGAATAACAGGCTGGCAGTGCTGCAGTATCCACTGTTGTTGTTTGCTGTGGAGTTGGAACTGCAACACAGCTTCTCCCCACTAGGCCCCCTGAGCTCCCTAAACTTTCCAATGTCAGTGCTTCCTAACAGACATTTCCACTTGTGTTATGTGTTCATTATGGGTTATGTGTAACTCATTGACTTCATTCTGGGAACTAGATTAAGGGTAACCCCTATTTAGAGCATTTGTAATTTCAAGCTAAAGGGGAAAATACAAACAATGAAAAAGATGAGATTAAGCCAAAATTTTCTATTCATGGATGGCACTCGCCACTTCTCACTTTTTAGTGAGCAAAACAAGTTAACGGTACGATGAAAATTGATAGATTGGGATCATTACTTCCCTTCCCCAAAGCAGTTATGACATTTTGTGTGAAAAGTATAATTTAAAGAGACTGCACTGTTCAGTACTTGGGGGAAGGGGGGAGGAGCACAGGCAGGGGGGATGTAAAGGATTTAGTGGACTGAGTAAGTCCTACTAAGGATATATATATAATTCATGTTTTATTCCATTTTAGTTAGTAGTTGATTCAAATGTCTTTTCATTTATATATGGAATAGTCCCCACAAGTAAGGATTTTTCTCTACTTTCTTGCTAGTGTATCTAGACAGACAAAGGATAAAGGATTTAATGTTGGCCATTTGTCTTGATACCAAAATACTACCGATAGCTGGAATAAAAAAATGTAGGTAACTTGTAACCTAGTCCTATAGGATTTCTGAAATCTGAAAGAGAAGAGGGAGGGAAAGGGTTGACTTTGGGAGAAAACAGAGCAATTAGCCTTGTCAGCTCAGCAAGAGCTCTGCTGACATCTGCTGGACCAAAAGTTAAGCAGAAAATGTAGTTACTGGATATGCTGAGGGACACATGTTGCACTAAAAAGATTCTTGGGAGAGATATTCCTTTATTGGCTTTATGATAATAGCTTTGGCAAATAAAAAAAGGAATTTTGGTGGTGCAATAGTTAAGTACTCAACTGATAAAAGAAAAGTCAGCTGTTCCAAACTACCCAGTGTCTCAGTTGAAAACTAGCCATGATTGGAACTCACCTGACGGCAACAAATAACATAATAAGTAAATGCAGTGACGCTTTATTTAAATCTTACCAGTTCATCTGCCAGTATATATTTAGTATTCACTGTATGGTATTATTCTATACATGCAAAAATGTTGCCTAATACTTTCCAATAATTAGGGAGCCTTTTACCACAAATTTTATTAACTGCTTAGCTATGATGCTCGGTCTCATAGCAATGCTGTGTAAGTACCATGAAACCCTGCCCGATCTTATACCATCTTCACAGTCACTGCTGTGCTTGTGCCGTTTCTGCAGTCACTGTGTCGATCCTTCCCTTTGAGGGTCTCCCTCTTTTTTCCTGACCCTCTAGTTTATGAAGGACACTCTGATGGCTAGTCCATAGACAGTTGGCTGCTAACCCGAAGGTCATGCTTCTCTGGCAAATGGTGATCTCCTCCCGTGTGATTTAAAGCTTCAGAAATACAATGGAAGGCCAGCTATCCTTTCCAGCTCAATAATAAGTAAGCAAGCAGTTAGCAAGCATGATATCTTTTTCAAAGGACTGACACTTCTTGATAATGTACCCAAAGAATATGGCACAAATTCTCTCCAAAGTACACTCCCCTCTTCCAAGAAGCATTCTGGCTGTTCTTCCAAGACAAATATGTTCCTTCTTTTCTCTTTCCCTTAACATAAACAATGATATATTCAATATTCTTCACCAGTTACAATTCAAAGTCATGATTTTTTCTTTGATTTTCTTTGTTTATTGTTTCTTCACATGCATATGAGAGATGGCTGAAAATACTGTGGCTTGGGGCAGGCTGGCACACCTTAGTCTCTTAAGTGGCTGAATCCACCAGCCACTCTGAGAGACAGATCTTCTCCAGGAAAGACTTACAGCTTGAGAAACAAGATAGAGGGATGCCTTGAGCAGTAATCAACTCTACAGTAGAGAAAATGGATTAGATATGTGAACTAAAAAATTCAGACTCATTGCTCCCGAGTTGAAACGGACTCATACCTGATTTCCAGGCGGTCTTCAGAGGCTATAAATTGCACCAGAAGAGATTACCTATCTTTCTCCCACAGAGCAGCTCTGGGATTTGAACCACCTACCTTTGTGTTGGCAGCGCAACACTTACTGAGTTAGTGGGCTACCAGAGCTCTGAATATTTTAACTAGACCAGAGCAAAGCTGTATATCCCTTGGTTTGTGTTGTTGTTATGTACTATAAAGGCTGAACCAACCCATAGCTGACCTCCAGCGGGTTTTCAGAGACAATAAATCATACAGGAGGAGAGTGCCCATAATTCTCCATTGAACAGCTAGTGGATTTGAACTGCATGCTTTTGGGTTGACAGCATATCTCCTTACCAGTAGGCTGCCAAAGCTCAAATGATTTGTATTACAAGAGAAAAATCATGTGCTTTTGAAACCACAATATATTTCAATTGGCAATAAGCATGCTGTTCTTTGTCCCAGAGGAAAATGTTATCTTTATTACACTGGATAGTGGGCATGTTTGCCTTTAGCTCTCAATGGAAACATTATCTCTATCCTTCAAGCGTATTTGTTCTGCATACATCCTTAAAAGACAGTTGAGAATAAGGGGAGTAACTGTCTCACTTGGAAGATATGAGCTGTCCCAGGAGTACGGTCTCACAGCTGCAGGAACGGAGTTGGAGAGATATCCAGATGGGTTGACAGATGTTCTGGATGAAAGAACCTGGAGTAACTTCTCCTAATACAGTTCTCAGTGCAGGTAATATGAGGTACTGATCAAATCTTGGTGAGAGGTATCTGGTGAGGACTGCAGACCAACAAGTCAGACATATCTAAAGCACCTGCAACATGTTAGGAGAGTCAAATCAGGGCATTTTCCTTCACAAGACTACCTACAGTTGTGATTCTAAAAAATTTAAATAATTCACGTTACCTCCATCCTCTATGCCCCTTGGTCCAAAGCTGGTTCTTCCTCTAGTACTGGGTCATTCATCTCTGCCCATCATCATAAAATACTTGTGTCTCGTTTCATATCAAAATCATCTCCTTTCCTAATCATCCTATATTAACACCTTAAGTCTCATTGTTGTTGTTTGTTGTTATGTGTCGTTGAGTCACCTGTGACTCATAACAACCCTATGTACAATAGCCCTAAACCCCTCTCTATCCTGTGCCAATATTATTATCTCTGACAGACCTACCTCCATTACCCGAGTCACTGAATCAATCCATCTCATAGAGGGTCTTCTTCTCTTGCACTGTCCCTCCACCCTCCCAAGCATTACATCCTTTTCCAAGGACTGGTCCCTCCTTGCAACATGTCCAAAGTATGTCAAAGGAAGCTTCAGAATCCTTGCTTCCAAGGAGCAGCCTGGCTTTACTCTCTCCAGGATGAAATTGTTTGTTCTCCTAGCAGTCCATGGTATATTCAATACTCTTCTTCAGCACGACAGCTCAAAGGTATCAATTCTCCCTCTATCATCCCTAGTCATTGTTCAGCTTTCTGATGCACAGCAAGAACTTCCAAAGACTATGGCCTGTATCAGGTACACTTCAGTCTCCAGACTGACATCATTGCTCTCTTTAGTAATTTGAAGAGGTCTCTGACTTTCCCAGTGCAATTTATCTTTTAATTTCCTGGCTGCTGGTATCAAAAGTGTTGATTGTAGAGCCAAGCAAACTGAAGCTGTTAACAATTTCAGTCTCTTTACCAACTATCATGATGCTGCCAGTCGTCCCAGTGGTGAGAATGTTCGTTTTCTTGATGTTGAGCTTCAATTCATATTGAAGGCTGCAATCCTGGACCACCTTCAGCAAGTGCTTCAGCTCTTCCTTATTTTCAGCAAGCAGGGTTGTGTCATCTGTATAACGCAGACTGTTGATGAGTCTACGTCCAATCCTGGCCGACTGGTAGAGATCTATATTTGTTTCCATTCCAAAAAAAGGTGACCCAACAGAGTGTGGAAATTATCAAACAATCTCACTGATTTCACATGCAAGCAAAATTCTGCTGAAGATGATCCAAAAACGACTGGAACAGCACATCAATGGAGAACAGCCTGAAGTGCAGGTAGGGTTTAGAAGAGGTCATGGTACTAGAGATATTATAGCTATTGTCAGATGGACCTTGGATGAAAGTAGAGAGTACCAGAAGAATGTCTACCTGTGTTTCATTGACTATGCAAAGGCATTTGACTGTGTGGATCACAACAAATTGTAGCTGTCTCTGAAAAGAATGGGAATCCCAGAACATTTGATTGTGCTTAGGCAAAACTTTTTCATGGACCAAGTGGCAGTCATCAGAACAGAGCAAGGAAACACCGCATGGTTCAAAATTAGGAAGGGTGTACTCCAGGGATGTGTCCTATCTCCATATCTTTTCAATCTATATGCAGAACAGATTACCCAGGAGGCTGGGATTTATGAGGAGAAGTGTGGCATCAAGATTGGAGGCAGTTTTCATTGAGAAAGGTCAAATATGAAGGAGATATGGGCATCTTCCCAAAACTTATAGAAACTTGTTATTGCCTGTATTCTGGCCCATGCTGGAGACTCACTGAGCAATATATTCAACCACCTGAACATTATTCTTATGCTTTAGGGCCATGCCATTCAGAAAAGGAAACCTAAGTAGTTAAACTAGAAATAGGCTTACATTTTTATGCTCCCTTTTGTCTTGTCTGCTTTCCAAACAGTACGCCTGGGTATATCCTATCCAAGCAGTACATGCTGGGTTTTCTTTTACGGGGAAGTTTGAAGCATCATACCCAGTAAGGGTCAAATAGTGCTCCAGAAGGTTATTGAATGTGTTTTCTTGCCATTAGTTGTGGCTTTCACCATATGACTGGGGTTTTGTTGTTGTTAGGTGCCATCATATTGATTATGTCTCATAGCGACACTATGAACAACAGATCTGAACCCTGTCCTATCCTATGCCATCCTCACCATCTCTGACACACCTGAGACAATTGCTGCAGTCATTGTGTCAATTGATTTCATTGATAATCATATACCTGTGTGTGGTGGTAGCTGTTTGCTGTCAAGTCAGATGTAACTGACCCATAGCTGACCCTCCGGTGAGTTGTCAGAGGCAGTTAAAGATGGGAGGCAATTGCCCATCTTTCTCCCACAGAGTGGATTAGAACTGAGTGCCTTTAGAAATTGTAATGCAGCCTTTTATCACTAGTCCTCCAGGTGTTGTTTGTTGTTGTGTGCCATTGAATCATAACCGACCCTTAACTGATCCTCCATTGGGTTATCAGAGGCAGTAAATTGTACAGGAGGGGAATGACCTCCTTCTCCCATGAGATATCTGGTGGACTGGAACCATATCCCTTTGAGATTGCAGCACAGCTTCCTACTACTAGTTTGCCACCAGATAGGACCATATAAATATGAGATTCTTGTGGCGCCACCAAAGGAACTGGGCATTTTGCTAGCAATGTAAGTGAGGCAACTACAATCTTTTGGGTGGGAACATGCAAATAAGGCAAATAAACTACCAAAGATGGCATTGGTCAGTTTTGCCATCCTGCCAGGCTTAAATTGAGCAGATTCAGAAGAATGAAAAAGAATTTTGCCACCAGAAAGAAAAAAGAAGCAGAGAATGCAGCACCTATCCTTTAGGCCCAGAATTTCTGATTGAGACAGAGAAAGCATTTGTACTAACAGTAACAAAGGTGACAGAGAACCAGACAAGCATGTAATCACAGCTGCATTAAAGCTACCATCCCAAAGAGCCAGAGTCAAGGACATTCACCTATGCTTACTGTTGGAGGAGAGGTGTGGGGTTGTGTACACATAATTGACAGAACTCAAAGAGCTTCATAACACTGGCCCAGAGCCACCAGGCTGAAGGTTAGAGGGTGATCTGTCTGCAAGTATGTTGGAGAAGAAGCTGTCCTTTCTGGAGAGCTGTATTCTGTATGCGAAGTGTTTCCAACCTGAATTGTAACCTATTACTTCCCAAACAAAAGCCATAATCACGAGTTCTTTGTGGTCATTGCAACAGAGTAGTAAACTAAGTATTGCGGTAGCAAGAGCCCTGAGAGGGACTGTTGGTGTTATAATTGAGAGAAGTATCATGGGGGTGTTGCAACCTAGAAGACACAAATTTGACTAACAAGTTATAAGTACATGAGTCCAAAAATTATGGAAAAGTAAAAGAAAAGA
>NW_006399893.1:3110044-3110757 GCF_000299155.1 Elephantulus edwardii | reverse complement strand
GTACAGGATCAAGAGGGCAAGTTTGATCCAATAGGAATCATTTTGGTGCTGTTGATGTTGTGGATAGGGATTCCTTCCCTTGTGCAGTTGCTGGAAGTCAGATGCTGCTGCCCTGGATACCTGTCTCACTGCTTCATCAGGTACTCAGTGCTGTCAAGTCAGAATTGATACATAGCACATAGCTGACCCTCTTTTTGGTTTCTGAGGGTGTAAATGGTAAGGGAAAATATTACTTAACATTTTCAAAGAGTCACTAGAAAGTCCAAACTGCCAGAGGTGTGGCCTTTGGGTTAGCATCTACTTGCTACAGATTATACCACCAGAGCTTCCTAGTTTTATAAATTGTTGTTTACCATCAAGTCAGAACTGAGCCATAGCTAACCCTCCAGCAGATTTTCAGAGGCTGAAATCCCACCAAAGGAGGTTTCCCATCGTTCTCCCACAGAGGAGCTGGCAGATTTGAATTGTGTATCTTCGGTATTGCAGCACAGATACTTAGGACTAGGTCACCAGAGCTCCCTTTCATAATTAATTGTTCCATAGAATCTCCCATTATTTTGGTACTAATAATTTTCCAGAAAACTACCACAAGAATAAATGTGTATAACCTCTGCTTATGGAACAGACCACCAACTACTCATATGCAAATACAAGCTGAAGCTGAGGAAAATGAAACCAAATACACAGGAGCCAAAATATGACTTTGATTTCAT
>NW_006399893.1:3059023-3104994 GCF_000299155.1 Elephantulus edwardii | reverse complement strand
ATATGTTGTTTCATGAAATTCTTCTGTGTCTTCCAATTCCTTTCGATACAGTGACTCAGTATATTCTTTCCATCTTCTTTTAACACTTCCTGGATCATTTAACATTCTGTCGAAAGCATCCTTGTTTTTAGCAACTCGAGGTTTGAATTTGTTCTTCAGTTCACTGTATATATACAGTGTAACTCACTACAGACTGTACCTTCAGAGCGCCCTGTGGAGAAATTGCTACAGAAAATAACGTTAAGAACTATAATGAGGTGGAGGTAGGAGAGACTGTATTCTAAACTCAAACGCACTCCCAAGTGGATAGCGAAACTGTAGGACAGAGTAGGGTTTCCAAGACTAAGTCTACATGGAAGCTGTCTGACATAACTGCCCCCCTAGAGTAGAAGAACCAATCTTCCCAGTAGTATCAGGGCTCTTCAGCGCTGCGTCTCCTTAAAGTCAGTCTTGTCCTTAAATTATAATAGGTCAGCTCCAATGCAGAGGAAGTCTGAACATCAGAAAGAAAGCCTGCCCAGTCCTGCACCAGCCTCCCAATCTTTGCTGTCATTGTGTTCAGTCTCTCTTGCTCTTTAGTACTTAAAAGAGGTTATTAATCACAAATGTTCCCAATGCGATGTACAGCTTTGTTTCTGACTGCTGCTTCTGTGTCTGTTGATTGTACAGCTGCAACAGGCTAGGAAGACTTTTTTTTATACTACTTTATATACAAAATTCGAATACATTGTTTTTCAGATCAATTTCCAATTTCCCTCACCCTCCCATCAAATTGTACAACCCCATGATTAATCCTCCCCTGCCCCCACACATCCTCATCCCTCTGCTTCCAACCTCCCCACCCCCTTGGATCTTCTTACTCATTCAATAGTAATGGTTTTATACAATATTTGTCTTTGTGGGACTGACAATTTTGAAGAAAGCTTCCTTACCAAGTTTAAATCTTTTAAATATTTTACTTTGCCTCTACCTTACAATCTAGCTGAATGTCCCTCATTATATATATGTAATAGAACGTTCTGACCTGTATCGAGGATGACCTTTTTAAGGAATGAGAAGGGAAACTTTGACTAGGCTATTGCTAGGTTTGCTGTGAATCATCAACTTTCTTATTTGCTTATCTTCTTTCCTTCTACTTGATGCACATAAAGTATTTTTTCCTTAAGATGGTTCAGATCAGGTAAACTAGCATTGAGCTAATCTAAGTATTACAAGACCTAAAAACACACCATAAATGAGTAAGTCAGTTTCACGTGTTGCCCGTTCTCAACCTTTAATTCTGCTAAGTGATATCAGGTGACATGAAAGTAACTTCTGTGTGACATTCTAGAGAGCAGTTTTTCTGAAAGGTCATGTTTCACGAATACCAAAGGCCCCACCTGGAGACAGTCATCTGCAAAACCACAAGCAGGTGTTGTTGATTCATTCATATTTGATAATGTGCACAAGATCCCCAGAAGGCTAAGAAAGTACTTCACACAGTGGAATACTATGCAGCATTCAGGAGCAACGATTTTGAAAAATACTATATAACTTAGGAGAGACTAGAGAGCACTATCTGAGTGAACTAATTCAGTGTTATAAGGGCAAATACTGCTTATAAATCATTATTGTAAAATTAGAAGGATAATTAGTAAAACATGTATGGGAACAAGAGCACTGAAAGGGTGGGAATAGAGGAGTGAAGATGGGTAGAGTTGAAATCACAGGGTTGCATAATTTGGTGGATGGATGGAGGGGATAAAGGAAATGAGAAAAATCCAGTAGGGACCTGAAAAGGCAGGGTAATGATGGGCATAGTCCAATGGTGATTATTTTTACAAAACATAATGCATGGAATGATTGTATGAAACACAATGTGAAAGAAGAATAATGTGAAACACATGTGCACAAACTTTGTAAGCAAAGCAATATAAAAGAAAAATATTTGAGAATGTGCCAAATCACAATGAATGAATGAAAATGTAACTTTTTTTGTAAATTTTCATTAAAATCAATATTAAAGTTTTCTTTAAAAAAAGATGATTTTAAAAAATAGATTATCAAAATAAAAGAGATGGAAAGAAGAAAAAAATAGCAGTTGGTGACAAATTGGATATAAAATAAGATGAAATAGTGAAAATTACTTTGGACTTAATACAAGGGCACTTTAAAAATGAACTTTTTTTGTTGATTCAATGATTTTAGTAGTTAATATAAATACGCAAATATTTACTTTTATTTACTTTGTTTTCCCTTCTTGGCCTTAATTGTTTTTGTTGTTGTTATTCTGTGCTGTCGAGTTGCCATATGTACAACAGGCCTGCTCGGTCCCTTGCCAATCTTATTGTTTCTGACACGCCCATCCCCATTACCCCAGTGACTGAATCAATCCATCTCATAGAGGTTCTTCCTTTCCTGCACTGTCCCTCCAACCTCCCATACACGACATCCCTCTCCAAGGACTGAACCAGCTTTGCAACACGTCCATAGTATGTCAGACGGCGCTTCAGAACCCTTGCCTCAAAGGATCAGACTGGCTTCACTCTTCCAGGATGAACTTGTTTGTTCTCCTAGTGGTCCCTAGTATACTCAATACTCTTCTCCAGGACGAACTTGTTTGTTCTCCTAGGAGTCCATGGTATACTCAATACTCTTCTCCTACACCAAAGCGCAAAAGCATCAACTTTCCTTCTATCATCCCTAGTCATTGTCCAGCTCTCTGATGCATAGCAATTACAAAGACCATGGCCTGTATCAGGTGCACCTTAGTCTCCAGACTAACATTGTTGCTCTTCAGTACTTTGGAGAGGTCTCTGGCAGCAGACTTTCCCAGTGAAATTTTACTTTTAATTTTCTGGCTGGTACCAAGAGTGTTGACTATAGAGTCAAGCAAACAATCTGGCAACAATCTCAATCTCTTCATCATCCATCATGATACTGTCGATTTGTGCCAGTGGTGAGAATCTTTGTTTTCTTGATGTTGAGCTTCAATCCATATTGAAGGCTTAATTAGTAGCAAATAATCTCCTTAATGGACAGAGAACTACTGCTCAGACTCTTAAATGATGGTAAATAATTGAAAACATGATTTCTCAGAAGTAAAGAATTCTACGTTTCTACCAGTTCTGTTTAGAATGTTGTTTTTTGCTTCTCAGCTAACTTCCTATACCAGCATAGTCAAAATGTTCAAATGCTTTCTTTCTCTTGCTAACCTTACATATGGCTTTTTTCCTAATTGAAAAGCTGATCTAACTGAAGAAATAAAATTCCAGGAGTGTAATTTATTTACAAAATAAAGACCCATGTGATTGCCATCTCCATTCAGAATAAAGATATGCATTTGCTTTTGAGAATCTAGAGTAAATGACAAGCACACAAACACATCCAAATTCCATACCTAGCGTATGAAAATTAAACCTGAATTCAAAACTACTCTGATTTTTCCACGAAGCCAAAATGTTCGTCCTAAAATCACTCTGGAAATTGTTCTGGAAGGTAAACTGATAGGTGAAAAACATTGTATTCATTTTTATTTTTTGTTTGTTAAGACAAGCATTTGTGCATGTTTTTTCAACAGTTTCCTTTAACATCAATAATACCCCTATGTTTAGATTGGCTTCTAGAGCTAAGAGAACAAGAGATAGCCTTATTGGGAGAAATCTCTGAAAACAAGACATTAATAATCCAAGTAAATCCCAGCTGTCCTGAAGAGATAAGACACACACACACACACACACACACACACACACACACACACACACACACTCTGAATAGAAGGTTGCATGCAGATTGAATAAGAGATATTGTGTACACAAAAGACTATTAGAGTTAGGAAACTATCAAGTACTCTTCATTTAAATGCAATTTCAGACACTGATGTAGAGATTTGCTTAAACAAATGTCACAGCAGTTGATTAGAGTTACTGTTGCTTCCAAATGCACTTATCTCCATTCCCAGAACATATATTACATTAAAAAGCCCATGGAGAAGGCAGCTTATGAAATGATTCTACCATTTTCTTCCCTTTCCAGTTCTATTGAATTGTCTTCAGCAAAAGCAAAGGGACTTCACATTCAATGGTAAATATAAAATATCTTAAAAATTTGTTTGGAGAAGGTCAAAAAGTATAGTCTTGGGTGAAATAGATATTCCTGTGGAGCAATTGTTGCTTTTCCACTTTGGTGGGGCACACAAGGACTTTCTGTCCTTACTGGGCATTAGTTAATTTTCTAAGATTTATAAGATACCTCTATATACAACCAAACCCAGAAGACTCAAATTGGGAAGTACGTAAAAAAGACAAAATAAAAATAAGAACTATTTCTTTTTACACTTATATAATGAATTCTGATGTAATCCAATGGGGTTCCCCCCTCCCCAGAATTTCTCTTTTTATTGCATTGTTGTCTAAATCCAATGGTTTTTAAAGCCTCTTTGAAATTTTAATTACCAGGAGTTGATAATCTCTAAGAAAAACAATAGGGGAATATTCTGAATTCATTCAGGCTCCCTTTTTCTTTGATTTGGTGTTGTTAGGTGCCACTGAGTTATCTAAGATTCATAATGACTTTAGCAATGACAGATCTGAACCTTGACCTACCCTGCACCATCTTCAAGATCTCTGATATTCTCAAGACCATTGTTAAAGTCTAGAGCTCTCTGATGGCTTGGCAGAAATGAAAATTGTACTGCCAATGCAAGGGCATGTGGTTCAACTCCACCAGCGGATCCACAGAAGAAAGACGGGCAAACTCCTCCCGTGTGATTTACTGTCTCTGAAAACCTGCTGGAGAGTTGGATGGTTCTGACGCTAATGGACCCAACAATAACAGTCATTGCATTAATCTCCTCTGCTGAAGATTTTTTTTTTCTCTTTTGCAACATTTCCCATCATGAGTACCATATGATCAAGACTGAGGTAATGGGAGGGAAAGTTCAAACATTACTGAAGGTACTGAAGGTGAATATAAGTCCCTAGGAATTGCTGGAACAACTATTGATATATTTCAACAAGCAGATGCAGCTCTGGACGTGCTCACTAGTCTTTGCTGAGTAATTTAGAAATCAGCTACCTGGATAATTGACTGAAAGTGATCTTATGTTCCTGTTTCCAAAAAAGATGATGTAACAGAATGTGTAAATTATAGGATAATGTCATTAATACCACATACAAGTAAAATCTTGCTCAACATTATTAAAAATAGCACACTGACAACTGCCAGAAATTCAAGCTGGATCCAGAAGAGATTGTTGAAGGAGGGCATCATGACAGATGTCAGATGGATCTGAGTTGAAAACAGAGAATACCAGAAAGATGTTTATCTGTGTGTTATGAACTATGCAAAGTTAGACTGTGGTAATCATATGAATCATGGCTAACACTGAGAAGAACAGGAATCCCTTTCCTGAGTGTGAGTCAGCATTCAGCTCCTGCTGCTTTCTTTTGAGTCCAGTGTTTTGTTTCTTCCTTTGCTCACAATACAGTTTTTGGTAGTTGATTGCTATAGAAACTGAATTTTCACTTTTATGATTCCTTGCTTGGAAGATACTTTATTCACACAGGCTAATCATAATGTTGGCCCTTCCTTCTTCATATTGTTACAGTTTCTACAATCTGTTCCCTACGTGAGGCCCGGGTCTGTGCTCTCTGTCACCTGTTGCTTCTCTGTGACATCTCTATTATCTATTTGGAATAGAGATGGGAGGGACGTTTTTAAAACCTCCTTTGTGGGAAAAGTTCTTTTTCTGGCCACAAACATTATAGAAAATGTTCTAGAATCTGGCCCAAACCAACAGAATATTCTCTCTCTTACTCATTGCTGTCAAAATGGAATTGCCTCTTAGCTGACCCTCCACTGGGTTTCCAAGGGTGTCCAAGAGGCAGGACCTTTGGTTTAGCAGCATTAACTCCACATGAACTATGTCACCAGTGTTCTTTTAGTATACTAAGAAATGTATATTCACAATTATAGGTTATTTATGTTTGATACTAGTAGGTTCCAGTAGTTAGAGATGGTTGAGGGCTATAAGTTTCTTTCTTCACAGTCTTGCTCCAGGTTGCAAGTAAATTCAGGCATTCGTATTACTTATTAGCAAGCAAGAACAGAAACACTGACAAAACTTTATAAGTAATTTTGCTTTGTCTATAGGCTCTATTTAGTTTGGTGTTGTTGTTTTTTTATTTTATTCTTTTTTTGTGTGTGTCCCGTCAAATCACATCTGACTGGCACAAGAGGAGTCTTCCCCTCCTTCTTCAGCAGAGCATCTGGTAGATTCGAACCGTGTACCTCTGAGGTTGCAGTGCAGCTTCTTGCCACTAGGCCACCAGAGCTCCCTTCTATTTAGTTTTTTAACCAGGGCTTCAAATTGGTTCACATCAGTTCAGTCGTGGTGTTTACCAGTTCAGTGAAAGCAAATGAGAAATGCATTTATAAAATATAAGTCTGCTGGGATTATAAAAGGAACAGGGACAAATTATGGCAAAAGCTCTGACATGAGAGACTCAGAAGAGGTGTGGTGAACCCTGTTAGATGTCTGGTGCCAGAGATGGGATTATTGCCAGGACTCTGAAGTGTGGTACATATAGTCCACACTCTCCATCTTTGAGCTGGGCGCCACCGCTTCTGATTCTGCTGATCTTTAGTTGCTGAGCAACACACGTGCTGCCCTTATGTTCTAGGCAGGAGATTAAGTTTCTAGGAAGGTATTGACCTATAAGTTTTACATCCTTGTTTTCTTTTTGGGACATCCATATTTTTTAAATTCAGGTAGATTTCTTTTCCCCATTTTTGGCCAACAATGAACCAGGAAATAAAACAGCTTGAAGCTCAAAGTGATCATAGACATCTACATGGCACAATTTTAGAGTTGCTAGGCTGTCAAAGAAATACATACAACATCATTCTAGAGTTTATTGTAGGTGCTGTCAAGCTGGCATTTGACCATGATGACTCCATCTCCAATTGAAGCTAGTGCTGCTTGTCCTGTGCCATTTCCAAAAAATGGACATGGATCAGGCTGTCTGTTGGATTCATAGGAGTTTTCTCAAGGGATTTTCAGAAACAGACTGACAAGCCTTTCCTACCACTTTGAAGACTGCTGAAACCTGTTCATCACGCGAGCCTCCATTGTCAGAGAAGAGTGATTCACATGGGAAACTCTGTTTGGGAATTGAACTCTGACCTCTCTCATGGAGGGTAAGAATTCTACCATTAACCTACCATTGCCCTCATCCTATGGGTCACATTAATTTGTAATTATAGTTGAGACAGGTGTCAAAATTCTCTGATAGGTACTAAAAGACAAGTCTAGTTTCAGGATCCTAAATCTAAGACTGCGTTCTAAAGAAGTAAGTCCCATAAGTTTGCTGGATTCTTATCATCTTCTCTTGAAAAGTAGTTGGACTGGAGCATGTTGCCTGCACAGTATCTCTTCTTTACATCCATTTTATTTATTTATTCAAATATATTTTAAATAAGTCTTAAGTTCATTGATGAAAAAATCATTTATCATCGAGTATATCTTTAAAAGCTTTCTTATTGACTGGAGATGAATAATAATAATAAAAAATCCAATTCACGGCTGTCAAGTCAATTTCAACTTACAGCAACACTATGGAACAGAGCAGAGCTGCTCCGTGGTGTTTCCAACACTGTAAATTATTATGAAAGTAAATTGCTTCATCTTTGTCCTGTGGGGGAACCATTGACCTTTCAATCGGCAATACATGCTTCATCTGCTGTACCATGAGGGCTCCTTGTTGATAATTACGACAGCTAAAGTTTCGAGACTATGAATTTTAGGGTAGAGTTTCATTTATATTTTGTTTACTCACTCATTGCCATTAAGTCGGAAGAGATCCTCCATTGTGTTTGTATTTATGTCAAGTTGCCTGTTACTTATAACGACCCTATGTCTAGTAGATCTGAACCCTTCCTTATCCTGAGCCAATCTCACTGTCTCTGACACACCTACCTTTATTACCCCAGTTACTGTGTCAATCCATCTAATCTGGGGTCTCCTCTCCTGTGCTGTCCCTCCACCTTTCCAAACATTTTGTCCTTCTTCAAGGACCGGTCCCTTCTTGCAACACACCTAAAGTATCTGAGACAGTGCTTTAAAACCCTTGCCACCAAGGAACAACTTGGTTTCACCCTCTCCAAGACAGATTTTTTTGTTCTCATGGCGGTCCATGGTATATTCAATACTCTTCTCCATCACCACTGTTCAAAGGCATCGATTCTCCTTCTGTCATACTTAGTCATTGTCCAGCTTTCTGATGCTTAGCAAATAATTTTGAAGACCGTGGCTTAGATCAAGCACATCTTAGTTTCTAGACTGACATCATTGCTTTTCAGTTCTCTGGAGAGATCCCTGACAAAAGATTTTCCCAATGAAATTTGTCTTTTGATTTCTTAACTGCTGGTTCCAAGGGTGTTGATTGTGGAACCAAGGATGAAAATCTCATGGGAAGAGATTGTTCATCTTTACTGTTGGAGCCACTGGTGAACTGAAAGGCATGGTCTGGGTTAGCAGTGAAACTTCCTACGAACTAAGTCTCCAGAGGAATTTCCAATCAAGGAACTTTAAATATTAAGCAATAATTCTAAACTCAAAACCAAATCCACTGCAGTTGAGTGGATTCCCACTCAGAGGGACCCATCAGAAGGTTTCTAAAGCTGTAAATCTTCACAGGAGTTGATTGCCTCATCATTTTCCATTGGAGCAGCTGGTAGATTCAAGCGGCTGACCTTTCAGTTAGCAGTGCAGCACTTAATGTATTATGCCACCAGGGATCCTTAACTAGATTATAAGGAATGTACACATACACTGTTTATGCTGAGGTATTTTTAAATCAAGGACAGTAAAGGTGACAAGACTGGTTCCTCACTATAGGTTTATAGACAGCAAAACGTTTCCTGTGGAAACTAGTATCTTACCTCCAGTAGCAATAACATCAGATCTTCCTGTTCCATTATCCTCTGTTTTATATGGTGGGGCTGTACAAGGGAAGTTCCTATTTTTAACAAGACTAGCTCTTCAGATTCAGGTTCTATCAGCACTACTTTTAAGAACATTTCAAGATAGGTGTCTTAATGTGACACCTTTTTTAGAACTTGCATTCTGAATGTGTAGCTCACCAGCTTTCTTGAAGACATATCATTTCTGTTTGCAAGTATAATTCCTTCTTGCAGCATTTCATGGAAGCACATTTAATGGCTCCTGAGTTCATTGGAATATGTGAATTCAGACACAAAGCAGACATTGCCTCCAGATTATCCAGCCTCTCAGCGGAATAACCCTTTCCTTAAAGTGACAATTTCTGAAATTCCTCCTTCATATTCATATTTATTCTTTGTGTAAGAAAAAAACCACACCATACATTTCTCAGTTTCTTTGAAATTGTTTAAAATTATGCCAAAATCTGCAGGTTTAGTGCTCATTGTATGCCCAGGGTTTCTTGGGATCACATTCTCTTTCAAGTACAGCTGTTGTATTTAAACATAGCTATTGCCAGTAATCTTCAGCTGTCTGGTAGTGACTTGTGAATGAAAATTCAGTATATCAATGCTATTAAGGCATTTGGTGCTCAATTTTACATGTAGTGGCCAACTTAAATTCCAGATATATGAAGGATACTGCTTAAAGAGGAAGAACATATCCAAACAAGGTCTTTCAGAGTCAACCCCAAAGCCAGTGTCATCAAGTCTGTTCTGAATTACAGGTTCACTTTTTCTGTAGCAGATGGCCACCATGGAGAGCTTACTGACAGGTTCAAACTATCAACCTTCGTTCAGTAGCAGAGTGCTTTAGCAACTGTATCTTCTTTCAAGCTCTAATTGTCACTGAGTCAGGACTGACTCACAGTTGAGCCTCCAGTGGGATTTTTGGAGGCTACGAGATTGTCCATTTTCTCCCAATGAGCTGATGGTGAACTCACACCACCAGAGAAGCATCACCTTTGGGTTGGCCACACAACTTGTGACAGACTACACCAAGTCTTATCACTTTGGCTGTCAGCAAAGGAAAAAGAACAAATAAAAAGGTAAGGGGGTGTCCGAGAATCTAATCTTAGTGTGCTTCCAGGAGGGTGGCCTCTTGTCAGATTTCAGCCACATTTTTTGAGTTTTTAAAGTATAATAGCAATGTTATTGTTGCTACTGCTGTTGTTGTTGTTGTTGTATACTGTCAAGTCAGACGCATAGCTGTCCCGCTGGTTGTTTTCAGAGGCAGTTAATGCCACTAGAGGAAATGGCCCATCCTTCACCTATGGAAGAGCTGGTGAATTCGAACTGGTGCCTTTGTAATTGTAGTGCAACTTCTTGTTACTAGGCCATCAGAGTTCCCTATAATAGCAATATACTCCTTAAATTCAGTTTATTATTTGAAATAAAATTTAGGCTATCTCACATGACATAATTTGAGACAGAAATAGTGGCAATCTGGTCATTTGGTATTGGTCCCAAGTTCAGGAAACTAATAACATTGTAACATAATTTCCATATAATAATATATAAATAATAATGTTCTTAATTTTCTAACATAGGCCAATTAACCAAAAAACAATAGATTAGACAATTATTTTACTGAATCAGCACTGCTTGATTAAATTTACCATCTTGTTTAGTTAAAACAAGTAAGCTGAAAACATTCTTACACACAAAACAAGCCCATTATATATTTTTACAAATAATGCAACCTTCTTGAGCATAATTACTGTCCTATATATAGTCTGTGTGTCATATATATGCATGCTATTTATATGGGAGTGTAATTTGTGAAAAGCATGGTAATAAACAAGTAAGCTCCCTTTTGAATCAAACAGCTGGTGGATGCAAAGAACCCAAGCTCAGCTAGTTAGCTTCAAACCCACATGGTGTTGAAATGGATAGAAAAAAAGGCCTGATGTTCTGTGTTGTAAAAATTAGAGTCGAGAAAGCCCTATGTAACCATTCAACTCTGAAACATGCTGTTGTTTTTGTACCTTCAAGTAATAACCAACTCATAGCTGACCCTCCAGTGGGTTTGCAGAGGCAGTTAACCACACAGGAGGAGATTGCCCATCTTACTCCCACAGAGAAGTGGTGGATTCAAGCCACGTGCCATGAGTCAGAATTAATTCCATAGCAATGACTTGGATTATTTTAATGGGGAATCAAAATATGTTGCTATCAGTTTATTAATTTCTATGGCCTAGTTTAACAGTTGTGGAACTTTCTAGATTTGATGAGGTAACTGATAGGAGAGGGAATGTGGTGATTTTATGATTAACTTCACTTTGGCCCTTTTCCCCCAGAGTAATGTAAGACACCAGCACTAAGTCTACAGGAACTCTTCAGGGCCATGAAAACCAGATTGTGTTCTTTTGACAAAGTTTTAGTTTTGCTAAGTGACAATGACCAAGGAGGATAGAAGGAGAATTGATGCCTTTGAGCTGTGGTGCTGGAGAAGAGTATTGAGAATACCATGGACTGCTAGGAAAACAAACAGATTTGTCCTGGAAAGGGTTAAACCGGGTGGCTCCTTGGAGGCAAGGATTCTGAGGCTCTGTCTAACATACTTTGGACATGTTGTGAGGAGAGACTGGTCCTTAGAGAAGGATATCATGCTTGGGAGGGTGGAGGGACAGCAGAGGGACGGCGCAGGAGAGGAAGGCCCTCTATGAGGTGGATTGATTCAGTGACTGGGATAATTGGGATGGGAGTGTCAGAGACAGTGCGATTGGCACAGGACAGAGTGGAGTTTAGGGCTGTTGTACATAGGGTGGCTATGAGTCGCAGGCAACTCGATGGCACATAACAACAACAACAAGTGAGCCTGATGCATAACAAGTGATTGCAAAGACCATGGCCTATATCAGACACACCTTAGTCCCCAGAGACACACCATTGCTCTTGAATAGAGAGGTCCCTAACAGCAAGACTTTCCCATTGCAATATGTTTTTTTTATTTCCTGGCTGCTGGTGCCAAGAGTGTTGACCGTGGAGCCGAGCAAACTGAAGCTGTGAACAATCTCAATCTCTTCGCCATCCATCCTGATGTTGCCAATTGGTCCAGTGGTGGAAATCTTTGTCTTCTTGAGGATAGAAGAAGAATTGATGCCTTTGAGCTGTGGTGCTGGAGAAGAGTATTGAATGTACCCTGGACTGCCAAGAAAACAAACAGATTCATCCTGGAGAGGATTAAACCAGGCTACTTCTTGCAGGAAAGGGTTCTGGGGCTTCATCTGGCATACTTTGGACAGAGGGACATCATGCTTGGAAGGGTGGAGAGACAGCGCAGGAGGGGAAGACCCTCTATGAGGTTGATTGATTCAGTGACTGGGGTAATTGGGATGGTTGTGTTGGAGGCAGTGAGATTGGCACTGGATAGAGCAGGGTTTAGGGCTATTGTACATAGGGTAGCTATAAGTCGCAAGTGACTTGACGGTACATAACAACAAAATGAGTCTGAATGCCTCTTGGGGAGGCAGGGAAGGCTGCAGCTCAGGCTGCCTTGGGGTCTCAGGCAGAAATCACCTCTTGAAGATTTCTGAGAGAGAAAGACAAGAGCACAGTGGATGCTTCTGTGAGTTATAAGAAAAGGTTGAGAAGCAGAAGACAGATTGCTAGGGTGAAGGGTGACTAGGTGTCACCCCCTGAAAGGGAGGGTCTGAACTGGTGTGCACAGATTCTAGCCTCTGCCCTATGGGAGCCTCTGGGTGAGGCTCCTGCTCAATAACCAGGCCAGCAGCTGTCTGTGAAGTGAGATAAAGAAATGCAAATGTGGCAGGTTTAAAGGGAGAGAATGATGCCTTGCATCTTCTTCCTGGACAAGTTCTAATTGTCCTGTACAACTGGGAAAGAATGAGCCTTCTGAGGAATATTCTGCTAAAAATACCCAGTGGAAACCTCAGGCCTTTAGGCGATTTAAAAATCTACGTGGCCTTTCAGCAGCTCTCACTTAAAGGAGTGAACAGCATTAGGGCTGGTATTAAACTGAGGAGGACGATGAGGAGAAGCTGAGCAAATGAGCATGTGACAGGCTAAATCCCAGGTCAGTGTTTGTGAGGCCTTAGTTCAGACTTTTCTTTTTTTCCTTAAAGCTGTAGTGATAATTAAATAGAGGAATGTTCTGGAGTGGCAGAGCATAGGTTCAAATTCTCCCTCTGCTATAATCCTAACAAACTTACTTAACGTCCCTCTTTCTTGGTTTATAAACCTGCAAATAGAGTGGTAACAGCGCATCTTAAACTACTAGTGAGAAGCTGTGCTGCAATCCCAAAGGCACACTGTTTGAATCCACCAGCTTCTCTGTGACAGAAGGGTGGGCCATCTCCTGTGTGATTTACTGCCTCTGAAAACGTGCTGGAAGGGTCAGCTATAGGTCGGTCCTAACTCAGTGGTACGCAACAATGAGTCATAGGGAGCTCTAGTGGCTTAGTGGTAAAGAGATGTGTTTCCAACCCAAAGTCAGGCAGTTCAAATCCACCAGGTGATCTGAGAGAGAAAGATAGGCAATCTCCTACAGTGTGATTTGCTGCCTCTGAAAATCTACTAAAGAGTCAACTGTGAGTGAGTTATGACTCCATGACACATAACAACAAGGGGTCATAAAATAGGCAAAGTGCATCAAAGGTTTAGATCAAGGGCTTGGCTTACCATAAGTGATCAACAAATATCCATCACCATGACTTCTCACAGCTCTCACATTTGGGGATGAATAAAAGCCTTTTGAATTCTCAGGACAACAAGAATGTGATGACCCATTCACTTTACCTGCCTTTTGGACTGAGAGGTTTGGGCGATGATGACAGGAAGATGGCTCAAGAGACCCCAGGGAATGTCATATAATGCAAATGTCCACTCAGAGAAGAGGGGCAGACTTCCTTGAGGACAGAATCAGGGAATATTGCAGATTTTTGTCTTCTTCTGTTCTGTATTTAACAGGCATCGCAAAGCTTCTTTATGTCCACTCTTTCATTTCTCATAAGATGCATTTAATTAGTTCCAGGTGTCACACGGGATGACTTGGGGGGACGCTAAGCTAGTTCCAGAAATCAGTTGGAAAATGGCTTTCAAAGGAAGGAGGCCATGTGCCTCACACAACTCAAAAGTGATAGATATTGTGAGGGTCAAAATCTTTCCCTAAGTTAGTGAAGTATTGCTCGCCTATCTACAGCTTAGCATTACTTTGTCGGTTCAATTTACTTTGCTGCCCATTTTCCCTTTCTAAGGTAGGGCTATCAGAATGGAGTTTCATTTCTTTTTGTTCAGGAACCTATTTTATATTCATTAAGTTACTGTGTGGCCTTTTTATGTAAGAAAAAAACCACATTTACTGTCATGAAATGACCCTAAAGAAATAAGCCATGAATAATCCTTAAAACCTGGTAAAGGATTTTGAAGTTATAAACAAGTAATAAAATAATTTGCAGGCACTGTTATTTCCCCACCAGATTTGCCTAAAGAGACTATCCTGGGCCAAGACTGATTTATTACAGAAATCATTGTAATGGTTGTGAATAGCCACTACTCCAATTTTTATTTACTTTACTTCTAACTAGCGAGAACTAAGGGAGGGGGAAGTTGGAGGGAGAAACGTCAAAAGCTAGTTCAATGAAGAATTTTAAAGTGGGCAGCCACTTCTAAGAGCTCCCACACATCCAGTTTAATAGGAATTTCACTCACTCAATGCTGTCAAGTCAATTCAACTCTTAGAGACCCTTCATCAGCTTCCAAGGCTGTTGGTGTTAAAGGGGGGAGACTGCTCAACTCTCTTCCAAGAAGCAGCTTGCAGATTTGAACCACAGAAAACTCAGACATCTGGTTAACTGTGCAACATGCTGTGCTGTGCTATGCTATGCTATGCTGTGCTGTGCTGTGTTGTGCTGTGCTGTGCTGTGCTGTGCTATGCTCTGACGCCAGAGCTTCAGCATAAATTGTGTTGTCGTTGTGTGCCATCAGGCTGTACCTGACACATAGATGACCTTACAGTGGATTTCCATAGTATATTGCACAAAAATTGATTGCCCATCTTTTGCCCGTGGAACATCTGGTGGATTTGTGTACCTCTGGGTTGGCAGTACAATTTCTTATCAATAAGACACCAGAGCTCCCTAATATCAGTTTAGAGATGGAGAAATTGCTCTAATATTAGTGTAGAATGAAACATACACACATGTATTGACACTGTATATCTTCAGGGTCATTAGCAAGAAATATTCTGGGATGAAAGGCATGCCCAATATGCAGCTTATTCTTCCTTGTAACTTTTTGTAACAAAAGTCATTTGGGGTTTGTTTTGGTTTTTGTTTGGTTTTTTTCCCCTATATAACACTGATCGGTAAATATCAATGCTAGTTACTAGTTGCCATCAAGTGTGTCAGAGTAGAACTGTCATCCATAGGGTGGCTTAGTGGTAAGGAGCTATGCTGTCAAACCCAAAAGTATGTGATTTGAATCTATCAGATGCTCCGCAGAAGAAAGGTGGGCAATCTCATTCTGTGCAGTTTATTGCCTCTGATATCCTGCTGGTGGGTCAGCTATGAGTTGACTACAACATAAAGATACATAACAACAATAGCATTACTAATGACAAATGTTTTGAAACTGGATGGCCAGATCTTTTTTTCAAGCCACCTCTAGGTGAACTTGAAATTCCAACTTTCAATTAGCAGCCAAGCATGTTCAGACCAGGGTGCAGGTGTTTCTATGCACATCGAGTGTGCTTGCCTGCTCAAATTCCTTCAGGCGGAACTAAAGAGGATAAATAGCCAATTTTTCACACTTGGACAGACATTTTAAAAATGCATAAATAGATAGATGAAATGATAGACTAAATAGATGTGTATTATAAATACAACAAAACCATTCATTGCTTTAGGATGGGAACTGACTCCTAGCTGACACTCCAGTGAGTTTTCAGAGGCCAGTGATCACACAGGAGGAAATTGCCCATCTTTTTTTCCCTAGAGCAGCTGGTGGACTGGAAAAGAGAAATGTTCAAAAGAAAGCAAGCAATAGGATATAAGAAAAATAAAGAGTTAGAAACTAGGGAAGGGAGACAAGCAAGAACAAATAAGGGGCCACAGTCTCTCAATTACCTAGGAATGAGATACTCAGAAACAGTTCTCTTAGGGAAGAAAGTCTTGTTAAGGAATAGGAGGCAAACAGAATGGAATGACTACTTGTTGTTGTTATGTGCCGTCAAGTCACCTGTGACCCATAGCAACCATATGTACAGCAGCTTTGAACCCTACCTTGTCCTGAGCCAGTCTCACTAATTCCGACACAACAACCCCCATTGCCCCAGTCACCGAATCAATCCATCTCATCCAGGGTTGTCCTCTCCTGCGCTGCCTCTCCACCCTTCTAAGCATGATGTCCTTCTTCAAGGACCAGTCTTTCCTGGTCATGTGCGCTAAATATGTGAGATGGAAATTCAAAATCCTAGCTTCCAAGAAGCTTGGTTTCACCTTCTCCAAGTCAGACCTATTTGTTTTCTTTGCAATCCGTGGTCTGTATGTTCAACACTCTTCTCCAGTTCCACAATTCAAAAGCATAGATTTTTCTTCTGTCCTCCTTGGTCATTGTCCAGTTCTCTTATGCATGGCAAGTAATTGTGAAAACCATGGCCTGTATTAGGCACAGCTTAGTCTCTAGACTGACTTAGTTGCTTTTCAACACTCTGGAGAGGTCCCTGAGAGCGAATTTTTCCAATGAAATTTGTCTTTTGATTTCCTAACTGCTGATAATAAGAGTGTTGATTGTGGAGCAGAGCAAGCTATAATTATTAATAACCTCAATCCCTTCTCCATTTATCATGGTGCTGCCAAATGGCCCAGTGGTGAGAATATTTGTCTTCTTGATGTTAAGCTTCAATCCATATTGAAGACTATAGTCTTTGACATTCTGCCGCAAACTCTTCAGGTCAGGAAGATGGAAGGAGTATAGATAGAAATTATACTAAAAATAATTGACTGACACAGAATAATTTCAAGAAAAAACATACGAGCAAGAGGCAATGGTGATAAAGGAGGAAGTGCAGGCTGCTCTGAAGGATTTGACAAAAAATAAAGCCTCATGAATTGATGGAATACCAATTGATATATTTCAACAAACAGATGCTGCCCTGGATATGCTCACCAAGTTGTGCCAAGAAATCTGGAAGACAACTACTTGGCCAACTGACTGGAAGAGATCAATATTTATTCTCATTTTAAAAAAAAGTAACCTGACAGAGTGTATTAATTATCCAATAGTATAACTACTATTACACACTAGCAAAATCCTGCTGAAGATCATCCAGAAATGATTGGAACAGTACATTGATATAGAACTACTAGAAATACAAGCTGGGTTTAGAAGAGATTGTGACATTAGAGACATTCTTGCCAATGTTAGATGGATTTTGGCAGAAAGCAAAGAGTACCAGAGGAATGTCTATCTGTGTTTCATTGACTGTGCAAAGGCATTTGGTTGTGTGGGTCAAAACAAATTGTGACTAAGCTTGAGGAAAATGGGAAACCCAGGACACTTAATTGTGTTTATGCAAAACCTACACTTGGACTTGGAAGCAGTCCTCAAAACAGAGCAGGGAAACACTGTTATGTTCCAAAATCAGGAAAGGATTGTGTCAGGGATGCATCCTATCCCCATACTTTTTTTCAATCTCTACTTAGAACAGATCATTTGGGAATCAGGGCTTTATGAGGTGGAATGTGGCATCAAGATTGGGGGTAGACTCATCAAGAACCTTCGATATATGGATGACACAACCTTGCTTGCTGGAATGAATGCTGCTTCTCTCAAGATTGCAGAGACAATGGGGAAATGAAAGCTTCTAGAGTGTAGAAAACAGTCTTGGAAAATCATCTCTTATACGCCACCTCCCAAAATCCATATAATTCATCTCTCTATTTATTTTTCACTGTAGCTTTGTAACAGACAGGGTTTGAATTGGTCAGCCTGACATGTTATAATTGAAACAAACCGGGGGTTTTTATTCCACTCATGCAATGAAAGGTCACCAGTCAGAGAATTGCAGGCATTGGTCCCATCTGGGATCTGATCAAGGGTTCTGTGATTTTCTTGGCTTTTAAATTAAAGGCCTTAAGATGAGTGCTCCTCCTTCAGCTCTCCTACTCACACAAGAGGAGTGGGGGAGCTAGAAGAAGGTCAAAGGGCATGAACTTGCTGAGTTAGCCCCACTGTTTGAAAAGGAGAAGAGAAAATGAAGTTGGTTTCTTTTTCTTTTTCTTTCTTTCTTTCTCTGTTTCTAGTCTAAGTGGGCAAGCCCAAGAAGATAAAACAATGTAGTAAAATGGAATGTCCAAAATCATGGAGTGAGAGAATATAAAGAAAAGACCTCTCTTTGGTATTTCTCAAGCTGAGAAAACTGAAAAACAAATTCAAGCCTTCGGTTGCAATACTGAAAGATGATGCTACAGGGGTGGGGGGGGGATCTTCAATGATATAGGAAGCATCAAAAGGAAATGGAAGGAATATACAGAGGTACTGTGCCAAGAAGAATTGGTTGACATAAAACTATTTCATTTGATCAAGGGTCCATGGCAAGGAAGGAAGAAATTCAAGCTGCACTGAAGCACTGAAACAAAATAAAGCCTTAGAAATTGATGGAGTATCAAGTGATACTTATGTATCCCTGGATGCACACTCACTAGTCTATGCCAGGAAATTTAAAAGACTTGGCCAATGGACTGGAGAGATGCATATTTGTTCCCATTTTCAAGATAGGCAATCCAACACAATGTGGAAATTATCAAAGAGTATCATTAATAAGAATCGTATGCAAGCAAAATATTGCTGAATATCATCCAAACAATGACTAGAAGAGTACACCAAAAGAAAACTGCCTGAAGTTCAAGCTGGATTTGATGAGGGCATGATGTCAGAGAAATTATGATGATTTCAGATGGATAAAAGAAGAAAAAAAGTCCAGAAGAATTATTATTTGTGTTTTATTGACTATACAGAGGCATTTGACTGTGTGGATTATAACAAACTAAGGTTAACATTGAGAAGATCCTAGATCATCAAATCATGCTATACCTAGACCCAGAAATTGTTATCTGAACAAAGCAAAGGAGCATTACATGGTTTAATACATCAGAGGTTCCGAGAAGAAAGATGGACAATGTTTTCTATGCAATTAATGGACTCTAGATGACAACTAGAAAAGTCTGTTCTGACTCAATGGCAATGAGTTTTGAATAAAAACATACATATGAAGCTTAACATTAAGAAGACAAAGATTCTCACCACTAGGATGATTGGCAGTACCGTGATGAATGGAGAAGAGATTGAGGTTGTTACCAGTTACAGCTTGTTCAGCTCCTCTTGGCACTAGGAGTCAGAAAATCAAAAGATGAATTGCATTAGGTAAATCTGCTCTCAGGGACCTCTCCTGAGTAGTGAGAAGCAACAATGTCAATGTAGGGACCAAGGTGCACCTGATCGCAGCCATGATCTTTGCAATTCCTTGCTATGCATTAGAGTGTTGGACAATGGCCAAGAATGACAGAAGAAGAATTGATGCCTTTGAATTGTGTTGCTGGGGAAGAGTCTTGAACATACCATGGACTGTCAAGAAAAATAAGTCTGTCTTTGAGAGGATGAAACTAAGTTTCTCCTTGGAGGCTAGGATTGTTTTTTAAATTTTATTTTATTAATTTTAATGAACATTTACAGAGATTTTGGATTTCCATTCATTCATTGTTGCACTTTTCTTCCTGCCCACCCCTCCCCTCTCAGTTCAGTCCTCTCTTTGAAAAGTAAAAGAAAAATTTTTTCATTGGTATATAATCCCCCCGCACCCTCAACCCCACCCCACCACCCCAAGTAAACTCCACTATGCAACTTTAATTCTGGATTCTTGTGATAACCATAATACCCCATCATATATCACTTTTAAACTGTTCTCTCCCTCATCTGTTTCAGTGCAGTATACATAGTTTATCCAGTTTTTCTCAGTCTTACCTCAACCCTGATGTCAGTTCCATTCTACAACAGTGGCACCATGCAGTATTTGTCCTTTCATGACTGAGATATTTCACTCAGCATAATGTCCTCCAGGGTCACCCATTTTGAATAATATTGTGCGAGTTCCTTGTTTTTCAATGCAGCATAGTATTCCATTGTGTGAATATACCACAGCTTCTCTATCCATTTGTTCATGATGGGCACTTGGGTTGTTTCCAACTCTTTGCTATTGTGAACAAAGCCGCAATAAACATGGGTGTACAGGAGGCTAGGATTTTGACGCTCCATCTTACATACTTTGGGCATGTGGCCAAGAGGGAATGTTCCTTGCAGAAGGACATCATCATGCTTGGAAAGGTGGAGGGACAGTGCAGGAGAGGAAGACCGTGGATGAGACAGACTAATACAGTAACTGGGGCAATGGGGTTTGCTGTGGTAACTGAGGCAATGGGGGTTGATGTGTCAGAATCAGTGAGACTAGCTCAGGGCAGGCTTCAGAGATGCTGTACATAGGGTTGCTATGAGTCACAGGTGACTCAATGGCACACAACAACAATAACAAGAAATTCTGCTAGCATCATGCTGTACTGCCTGTCTAAATATTAGCTATTCAAATCCACCATCTGCTCTGAGCAAGACAGACGGGCAGTTCCCTTCCATAAAGATTTATAACCTGGAAAACTGGTGGAGGACACCCATAATGTTTACTATTTGTCACATTTTCTTCTTTTTTAATACTTAACTATTCACAGAGAAAATTTTAAAATTTTACTCAAATAAATGTCAATTCATAAACTATCTCAAACTCAAAAGCTCATTGCCATCAAATCAGAACTGACTTATAGCTGGCCCAGAGGATTATTGGAGAATGTAAATCATATGAGAGGATATAGATTATCTATCTACCTTTTCCAGAGTTGCTGGTGGATTCAAACCACAAAGATCCTGCCTTTGGGATTAGTAGCACAACTCGCTACTGACCACTCCACCACAGAGCTCCAATGAACTATCTTATGTGAGTAATATAAATGTGTGTGTGTGTGTGTGTGTGTGTGTGTACACACGCGTACCTGCATAAATGCACTCTGTGTCCATGGCATGGACATTCATTAATCTCTGGAAGCAGAAACCATTAGTAACAGGATTCCTTCTTTAAAAGTTTGGAAGATCAATTATTTGACTGTCTACTGTTTATAAAGAGATACTTTGCTTATATCAGTTAGAATTAGTTTAACTTTATGAAAGAGAACAAACCATCCCCAAAAGCTGACTCCAAAGAGAAGCTGAACCTGGTGTGTGTTGACTTCTCCTATCTTCTCATTTTTACTGCTGTCTTCTGTGGCCCTCACAATTTTAATTTTCCTTTCTGATATTTACGATGTGTGCCCTGGAATGGAGTTCATCACAATCATCACATCATGAAAGGTTTCGATTTTTGTTACAGCCCTCGTTCAATTCTGTGTGGCCTTTTTTCGTAGAGGATGCCATTCTTCAAAATTGAGAGTTCTGGTTGTTGATCACGAAAGAATTTGGACTCCACTCGAGAAGGCAATATAGGAATTGGCAAAGAAGGTTGGCAGAGGACTTAGGCTGGCCTCCTATAAACAGGACAGATTATTTAGGTGACAGCAAGAATGGATTCTACATCAACCTAGGCTATGAAAGCCCTGTACAGATTCCAAAAGAATAACGAGGATGGAGAAGCCAAACCACAGAACAGTATTTTTTAACCAGACTGTAATCAGAGTTGTTGTCATATGTGCTGAAACAGTATCACCTTTCTTGACAGAAACTAAGCCATGATGGAGATAATGGCTACTTTTATTTCTTCTTTCTCTATCTAAGAATTCAAAGCACATTTTTATTTACATTAACATTGAGATAAAGATATTAAACATATTTATTCTGGAAAAAAAGAGTAAAATAAAAAATAACAATCAAACACAACATATGAAAGCTAGTCATTTAAGTCCTAAAAGGATTTCAAGATTTCTCAGTGACCAAACTCTTTCCAGCTTTGTAGAAGTTCCTTTCCAGCTGTCCTCATTCTTGCTGTTGTTAGTATCTGTGAAGTTAACTCTGACTCGTAACAACCTTCTGCATAACAGATGGAACATTCCCAGTTCTAATCTTCATGATCATCAGTATGCTTAAGTCCACTGCTGTGGGTAATGTGGCAACCTAT
Organism: Elephantulus edwardii; assembly: GCF_000299155.1. Classification (NCBI taxonomy): domain Eukaryota; kingdom Metazoa; phylum Chordata; class Mammalia; order Macroscelidea; family Macroscelididae; genus Elephantulus; species Elephantulus edwardii. The sequence goes on along the minus strand of NW_006399893.1, from coordinate 3,082,844 downwards.
CTCATGGAAGGTATCTCTCATTTTCACAGACCCTTTGCTTGACCAAGCAAGATGTGATGACCTAGTAATAAGAAACTGTGCTGCAATGATAAAGGCACACAGTTCGAATACACCAGCTGCTTCACAGAAGAAGTATGAGAGAATTCTTCCTAGGTGATTTACTGCCTTTGGAGGATCAACTATGGGTTGGTTCGAACTCGCTAGCACATAACAACAACAAACAACAACAACAACAACTACTTGACTAAATATGATGTCCCTATTTTCAAGGTTTATGGACAAAGATGGCTTTGGAAATTTAAACTTCATTGCAGGCAATAAGAAAGGGAATAAAGGAAGGGGGAAGAGAAGGCTATAGATCTGAATGAACTTCCCTCAAATAACCCTGTAGGCAAGGTACTATCAAATACATTGAAGTGCATTGGCATCAAGATTCTTACCCAGCAATCCTCTAGGACAGAGCAGAACTAGCCCACAAGAATTTCCAAGGCTGTAATCTTTATGGAAACAGATTATCATGTCTTTCTCCTGACGAGCAGTTGGTAGATTACAACTACCAATCTTTTGGTTAGAACCTGAGTGCTTAAGCACTGTACCATCAGAGTTCCTTCTCTGCATGCGCTGCTTAGGCAGAAGCATGTTCCCACTTCTTCATCTTGTTGGAAAGAAGTCCGGGATAAGCAATGTGAAGCTATTATGTTGTCACTTTAAATAAAAATTGAGTTCTATTTTTTTATGGAAGAAGTGGCAAATGGATATTGGGTGGTAATTAGCTGTATCAGCCTCATGGAGTTCAAAACCATTCTGATTTTAAAAGCCAGCAGGGTACTTCACATATACATTCAATAAATGAGAGAGTGGCTATTCAGTCCAATTAATTATTAGAAATAACAACTTTAGCTGTTCATCAAAATATAACCAGAAAGAAATTTTGTTGGATTTTTTTGGTTGTTTTTTTTTTTATTTTTTTTTTTTTAAGTTGCAGCCTTTGTTTTTGCCTTGATCTCAAGTTTGGGTTAGTCCTCAAACTGTTAGCCTCTTTCTATGTCTTTGAACATGTTTCCTGAAAGATTCACTGTGAGATAAAGATGTCAAAAGAGAAGATTGCTTATGATGATGGCCACTTTGCATATAATGCAAGGAATTTCCCTGTGTCCCTCTTAAAATATTTGAATCTTTCTACATGATTTTTCTTCCTCTGCTAGTGATTTCTTTCTTTTCCAATATCTTCTTTAGAGGCTTCCCTTGCCTTCCCATCAAGCCAAACCATTGGACAAACTCCTTTGGGAACATCAACCAACCCAGAAGTTATGCAAATGAAGATCATCTTGTTGTCATTATGTGCCATCGAGGTGCCTGTGACTCACTGTGACCCTATGTACATTAGCTCTGGAAGCTCCCCTATCCTGTGCCAATCTCATCATCTCCAACAGACCTAATCCTGTTTTTCCACTCATTGAATCAATCCATCTCATCCTGTGTTGTCTCTCCACCCTTCCAAGCATGATGTCCCTCTCCAAGGACTGGTCCCTCCTGGCTACATACCCAAAGTGTGTGAGACATAGCCTCAAAATCTTTGCTTCCAGGGAGCAGCTTGGTTTCACCATCTCTAGGACACACCTGTTTGTTCTCATAGCAGTCCATGATATATCCAACACTCTTCTCCAGCACCACAACTCAAAGGTATTTATCTATCTTCTATCATCCTTAGTTATTGTCCTGCTCTCTGATGCATATCAAGTAATTGCAAAGACCATGGCCTAGATCAAGTGCACTTTAGTCTCTAAACTGTCATTGCTCTTCAGTCTTCTAGAAAGATTCCTGACAGCAGATTTTCCCAATTCAATTTGCCTTTTGATAGCCGTGGTGTTGAAGAGAAGCACTGAACATCCCATGGATAGCTAAGAGAATGAGCAGATATGTCTTGGAGAGGGTGAAGCCAGAGTGCTTTTTGGAGGCAAGAATGGTGAGGCTCTGCCTCACATACTTTGGACATGTTGGAGTCACATCTGACTGACACAGGAGGAGACTGCCTATTTTTCTCGAGCAGAGCATCTGGTGGGTTTGAACAATGCCTTCAGGATTGCAGTGCAGCTTCTTCACCACTAGGTCACCAGAGCTCCCTTACCTTTTGATTTCTGGACAGCTGGTGCCAAGAGTGTTGATCATGGTTTATCAACAATCTCAATCTCTTTTCCATCCTTCATGAAGTTACCAATAGGCCCAGTGGTGAAAATCTTTGTTTCCTTGATGTTGAGCTTCAATCCATACTGAAGACTATAGTCCTTGACCTTTGACAGCAAAAACCACATGTCCTCTTCAATTTCAGCAGGCAAGGTTGTGTTATCTGCATAATGTAGGTTGTTGATGAATATTTTTCCAATTCTGGTGTTACATTTCTCCTCATAAAGTCCTCCTTCTCAAATGATCTGTTCTGCATATAGATTGAAAAGGTATGGAGATGGGATGCATCCCTGATGCGCAACTTGCTTGATCCAGAACCATGCAGTGTTTCCAAGCTCTGTTCTGAAAATTGCTTCCTGGTCCAAGTATAGATTTGCATGAGCACAATTAAGTGTTCTGGGATTCCCATTCTTCTGAAGGTTAGGTATAAATTGTTCTGATTCACACGGTCCAATGTCTTTGCATAGTCAATGGAACACAGATAGACATTCCTCTGGTACTCTCTTCTTACAGTCAAGATCCTTCTAACATTGGCCATGATGTCCCTAACCTCTTCTAAACCCAGCCTGAATGCATGGCGATTCTCTGTTAATCTAATGGCTCTCTGTTATCCTTACTTAAGAATGGACTTTTGGACACACTGCTTATTAGGCAGTTATTCAGCTTTTCTATTATTGCTTTTGTTCTGTGCCATCAAGTCACCTGAGACTCATTTTGATTGTCTTTGAGTCGAGCACAACTCATTGCAACCCTATGAACAAAAGGCCTGAAGTCCCTCTACAACTGTCAATATTTTTCAAAGTTCATATAGTTTCCAGAGGCAAATTGTTTAGGAAGTGGATGTCACTCCCGCCTCTAAACCTGTCATAGTATGTTTTTGGTTGAGTCACCTGTGATGCATAGCAACCCTATGTACAACAGCTCCGAACCCTTCCCTGTCCTGAGCCTGTCTCACTAATTCTTACACACCAAACTTCATCGCCCCAATTACTGTAACAATCCATGTCATCTGGTGTCTCCCTCTCCTGTGCTGTCTGTCCAATCTTCCAAGCAGGATGTCCTTCTCCAAGGACCAATCTCTCCTGGTCACATGCCCAAAGTAAGTGAGGTGGAGCTTTAAAATCCTAGCCCCCAAGGAAAGACTTGGTTTCACCCTCTCCAAAACAGACCTTTTTTTTTTTTCGGCAGTACATGTTATGTTCAACACTGTTTTCCAGCACCACAACTCTAAGGCGTCTATTCTTCTTCTGTCGTCCTTCATCATAGTCCACCTTTCTGAAGCATAACAAGTGATTGAGAAGACGCACACCTTTGTATCTAGACTGACATCGTTGCTCCTCAGCACTCTGGAGAAGTTCATGACAACAGATATTTCCAATGCAATTTGTCTTTTGATTTCCTGACTGCTGGTATTAAGAGTGTTGATTGTATCGTAGGAGTATGCAATGAGGGTTGTAGAGTGGATTATATTTGGGGCTAGGGGGTGGGGTTTGGGGAGGTGCATGGGGGGGATTGTGTACCAATGAGGGAGTTTTTCTTTTGCTTTTCAAGGAGAGGAGCAAATGGGGGGGGAGGGGGGAGGGGTTTGTGCGGGGAGAAGGGTGCAACAATGAATGAATGGAATCCCAAAATCTCTGTAGATGTTCATTGAAATGAAAAATAAACAACCTAAATTTAAAAAAAAACAAACAAACAAACAAAAAAAAAAAAAGAGTGTTGATTGTGAATTTGAGCAAACTGTAATTGCTAACAACCTCAATCTCTTCTCGATCTAATATGGTGCTGCCAATTGGCCCAGTGGTGAGAATCTTTCTCTTCTTAATGTTGAGCTTTAATACATATTAAAGACTAGAGTCCTCGACATTTTGCAGCAAGTACTTCAAGTCTTCTTCAGTTTCAGCAAGCAAGGTTATGTCATCTGCATATAGTAGGTTGTTAATGAGTATCCCTCCAATCCTGATGTCACACTCCTCCCCATAAAGCCCCAAATGATCTGTTTTGCATATAGATTGAAAAGATATGGGGACAGGATGCATCCCTGATGCATTCCTTTCCTGATTTTGAACCATGCAGTGTTTCCCTGCTCTGTTCTGAGGACTGCTTCTTGGTTCAAGTATAGATTTCATATAAGCATAACCAAGTGTTCTGAGATTCCCATTTTCCTCAAGGACAGTCACAAATTATTGTGATCAATACAATCAAATGTCTTTGCATTGTCAATGAAACACAGATAGACTTTCTTCTGGTACTCTCTGCTTTCTGCCAAGATCCATCTGATATTGGCAATAATGTCCCTAGTGCCACAACCTCTTCTAAACCCATTTATTTCTGGTAGTTCTCTGTCAATGTACTATTCAAGTTTTTTCTGGGTAATCTTCAGTAGGATTTTGCAAGTGTGTGATAGTAGTGATTTTGTAGCATAATTTCTACACTCTGTTGGGTTGCCTTTTTTTGGAATGGGAATAAATATGCTTCTTTACCAGTAAGTTGACCAAGTAGGTGTCCTCTAGATTTCTCAGCACAACTTGGTGAGCACATGCAAAGCAGCATCTGTTTGCTGAACTACACCAATTGGTCTTCCATCAATTCATGGAGCTTTATTTTTTGCCAAGTCTTGCAGATCAGCCTGGACTTCCTTCTTCCTCACCATTGTCTCTTGCTCATACCTTGTTTCTTGAAATTCTTCTGTGTCCGCCAATTCTTCTTGGTACAATGACTCTGTATACTTCTTCCATCTGCTTTTAACGCTTCTTGAATTATTCAGTATTCTGCCCACAGCATCCTTAAGCATTGCAACTTGTGGCTTGAATTTATTCTTTAGTTATTTGAGCTTAAGAAATACTGAGCTAATTTGGCCCTTTTGATTTTCTGACTCCAGCTCTTCACACATTTAATTATAATATTTTGTCTTGTCTTCCAGAGCATCCTTTTGAAATCTTTTATTCATCTCCTTGAGTTCTTGATTTCTTCCCTTCGCTTTGGTTTCTCAATACTCTAATGCAATATTCAGAATCTTTTCTGACATTCATTTTGGTCTTTGCTTCTTCTTCTTCCTTCTTAGTAATGACTTTTTGCATTCTTCATGAATAATATTCTTGGTATCTTCCCACAGCTTTTCTGGACTTTGTTCATTAGTGTTCAAAGCCTCAAACCTATTCCTGAGTTGATTTTTAAATTCATGGGAGATAGACTCAAGGTCAAATTTTGATTCCTATGGATATGTTTCAACCTTCTTAATTTTAACTTCAACTTACATATGAGCAATTGATGGTCTATTTCACAATCAGCATCTGGCCTAGTTTTCACTGCTGATATTGAACTTCTCCAACAGTTCCTTCCACAGATGTGATCAGTCTGATTTCTGTGCATCCCATCAGGTAAAATCCATGTGTATAGCCTGTGTTTCCGTTTCTTATAAAAGGTATTTTCTGTGCATAAATCATTGATTGTACAGAACTCCATCATTCTATTCCCAGCCTCATTTCTGGCACCAAGTCCATATTTTCCAACCACTGATCCTTCTTCCTGATTCCCAGTTTTTGCATTTCAGTCACCCATTATTATGAAAGCATCTTGGTTACGTATTTCATTGATTTCTGACTGCACCAGTTGATAGAAAAGTTGATAATTTCCTCTTCTTTGGCTCTGGTTGTAGGCCACATGAATTTGAATGATAGTATATTTACAGGCCTTCCTTGTATGTGTATGGATTTTATCCTCTCACAATGTTGTATTTTTAGATGGATCTTGAAATGGCATTTTTTCATTGTGAAAGCAACCCTGGTTTTTTCTCACCTTTTCATCTCCACCATAATAGCTGATTCAAAATGCCCCATGCCAATCCATTTCATTTGACTAATACCCAATATGTCAATATTTATGTGTCCCTTTTCTTTCTTTACAATGCCCAGTTTTCCTATATTCCTGTTTCTCACATTCCATGTACCAATTATTAATTTCTTCTTACAACTGTTTCTCCTCCTTTGTTTCCAAATTTGTGGGTTCAACTTCAGTTGACATATTTATTAGCCTACTCTAAGTGTGCTTTGCTGTACAGAGGGTTTTCAAAGGCCAGTTCTATTTCAGAAGTGGATGGACAATCCTTCTTCCTAGTCTCAATTTGGATGCTCCCTGTTAGAAGAACATCTGACAGACAAGTATTTTAGCCTAGCAGGTGAAAAACACTTCCCTATGTACCAGAGGAAATTAGATAGGGACACAAATGAGCATTTTACCTTGTAATTACTGGAAATCAAGAAAAGGTGACAAGTCCTCTGAATTTTCACAAGAGGAAAAGACTAAAGTCAGATGTGGCAATAAAAAGAAATCTTAAAAAAAAACCAACAAAACCACAAGCAACCAGCTTCCTGCCTCTATGCACTCAGATGATCCAGAGTTCAGAGAAGGAGCACACTCAAGAAAACACCCAGTGAAGAAAATGGGAGGCTCAGTGAAGAGTAAGGAGCAGGCAGTTTGACTGTAGTGTCAAGCTCCTTTAGAGATACAGTGTTTAAGCAGAAAGAAGAAAATTGGTTAGGGCTATATAGTAAGAAATATTATACATAGGCTGTTATGTTGTTGTCGTGTATTATCGTGCTGGAACTGACTCATAGCTGACTCTCCAGTGGGTTTTCAGAGGCAGTAAATTGCACGAGAGAAAATTGCCTTCTTCCACAAAGAAGCTGGTGGCTTCCAACTGCATGCAGCAGAGCTTTTAGTCATTAGGCCACCAGAGCACCCTTATACACAGAACGAGAAGGTTTTACTTACTACCCATATTGAAGAATATACACTGCAAGTTTTGGACTACCTATGTTGAAGAATATACACTGTAAATTTTGGCAGAGCAAAACAAAGGGAACTTCTGCTTTAGAGGGATTCATAGAGCCATTATATATGGTTATCTATATGTCTCAGTTACCTAGTGCTGCCGTCACAGAGATACCACAAGTGGTTGGCTTTAATTAGCATTTATTCTCTTACAGTCTAGGAGTCTAGAAGCCCAAGTCGAGGGTTTTAGCTCCAGTGAGGAGCACTGGTGGACTAATGCACTGCCAGCAGGCCGTGATTTGAACCCACCAGCTGCTCCATGGTAGAAAGTTGTGTCATCAATCGCCTCCGGTGCAATTTACTGCTTCTGATAACGGGTCACCTATGGGTTGGTTCCGATTCAGGAGTTAATAACAACAACAACAAAAATAGCAATGAAAACTCACTGGAAGATTCTCTAAGTGCTGTTCGGGTGGGAAATCTCTTTTCCTTCAGCGTCTGTAGGTCAGCCATTCATGGACTTTCTATGAGGCTTTGTCTCTCTCGGTATCTAGGAGCTCCCAGAGCAGGGGCCTGGATCCATATGCCCCTTGCTCTCTGGGTGATTATGTTCCCTCTTAGCTAGCTTTTCTCCCTTTTGTTTCTTGTGAGTCAGTAGGTGTTGCAGGCCTTGCCCTGGGGACATATCCCTTTGGCTTATCAGATCATTGGAAATCCTTGCCCAGCTCCCATATCATATCTTGACATACCTGTATTTTGAGAAGAACATAACTTAAACCACGATAAGGACTAAATACACTGAGGCGACAAGCAACACCTTTAAAAATGTTTGGGTGGGAAGCAATACAATCTGTGTTGTTTATTACTAACAAAGTGAAGAAGACCAGGTAAATTGTCTTTACACAAAGCAACACAACTGGGGGAAAGCAGCTGGTGCCCAGTAAATAGAAAAGCTTGTTTCTTAGGTCATTATCACCTGGAAATCATTGCTGAGTTATAAAGTAAATGAGATTGCCAAGGAGAAAACTCCAAAGGAAGGAAATGGATTCTGTGTCAGAGCCTTGGGTAATACTTTCTTTGAAAGAATGGGAGAAAGAAGCAAAAAAAAGAGGAAAGGGGGCAGCAGATGACACAGCAGGAGCTACCGACCAGGAGCTGAGATACACTCCATCTCGGGAAACCAAAACATGAGGGCTTTTGCTTAGGTCTTACTTTAGTCTGGTTTCAACTCTTTTCATTCTGAGACAAGGTTTCTGTGGCAAAGGACACATGCCTGGTGAACTCTATCTAACTCTGGAGGAGTCCCTCACTGTGGAGGGCTGAGTAGAAATAGCCAGAAAGAATCTGGAAGTTCCAAGTGCTCCGTATTATGACTGAAAGTGTTATTGGATTTCCTGGAAATTCATCTAGATACTATAAGCCTAGATCAATGGGAGTTATTTTTATTTTATAAAGTTGTTTACTTGTAATCGAAATGTCTGGTTTTATGTTGACATAGCTTAATAATGTAACTGCATTATTCTAAGCAAATCACTGTGTAATTCAAGGATTTTCAGCCCTGCAACTATTGGCGTTTGGGGCTGGACATTTGGCTGTGATGGTGGCTAGAGGGGGGCTTGTTTTGACATTCACCAGCATACCCACTAGATGCCAGTAGCTCTCTTACCCAGAGGTCACAACTCTCTCTCCAGGTATAGTAGTAGTCACAGCAAACGTGCTATGTTGTTAGTCTTGTTTCTTTGCCCTTCTTGCTATTTCCACAAGAGTGAAAGGGTAGGTTCCTAGTCAATAAAGTTCCTGGAATAGTAAAGTTATAGCAACAAGATTTGTGACACAAACATATACATATATTTGCAGAAAGAGAGAGAGAGGAAAGTTACACTTTCAAGAACCTAACAAGTAGAAGAGGCTGAAGTTATAAAACCACAAAATAAATTAACCACTATATCTAAACAGATCTGCCAGAGGGTAGTATTTTCATTTAGTGGCAAATACAATTAAACAGATATTCAGTCTGGAGCAAATAAAATCCTCCATATATCGGGTGACGTCTTTACTCTGATATAAATTGCAATGAGAAACAATTTGTATAAATCACTATTATTCCAGAGAGAGATATATAGACAGAGCAAATCTAATGTGACAGCTGTTATAAACGTCGTCATTATGCTTTTTCATTTCAGTTCAAACAGTTAGTAGACTTCTTCTACTGATTACATTAAGTGGAGGACCAGCATTTCTCCTGTCAGAAAAGACAACAGTTTTGTCATGCAGCAAATTTGTTCATTCAGGTTGAACTTCTTTACTTTCCCGTGGATGAAACAGGTGCCACAGTATAGCATTCAAAACAAATACCTCAGCATCAGGAAATATACTGAGATTTTATCCTGAGTTACAGATTAAGTAAAACAAAAGAAAAGGAAATGTTTGGTCAGTCAGTGAAGATCTTAAATTTTAGATAAGCCTATTGATAAAAAGTTCTCCTGCCAATTCAAAGACACACAGTTCAAATTCACCAGCTACTCCATGAGAAAACGATGAACAAACTCTTCTCACACAATTTACAACCCCTACGAGTCAGTTCTGACTCAATGGTACAGAACAACAATAATAAAATTTAAAAAAAAAAGGAGCTCTAGGAGAGCTGGTGGCGTAGTCTTTAGAGAAAGAACTCTCTAAAACCTCTGGTGGCTTAGTGGAAAGGATTTGGGCTGCCAATTCAAAGGTATTCAATTCAAATCTACCTGCTGCTCTGTGGAAGAAAGATGGATAATCTTCTCTTGTTTTGTTTACTGCCTCTGAAAACCCACTGTAGGGTCAGCTATAAGTTTGTTCCAACTCGACCGTACATAACAAAGTCTGGGGAGAGTTGTGAGGCTAACTCAAAGGGTAAGCTGTTTTGGTGGTTTAAAATGACCAGCAGATCTAGCAAAGAAAGATGGATAATTTCCCATATGATTTACAGTTGTGGAAAATTGCTGAAGGGTCAGCTATGAGTTGAACCAACTCAATGGCAATAAGAGGAAGAGAGAAAGAGCGAGATAAATGCAGTCTTCTCTTGTCAAGAATTATGGCCTTAGAAACTCGATGGAGAGTCCTTTTACATCAGAATTGCCTTTGATGGCAGTAAGGTTTTAGATAAAAAATATTTTATACATTTTTCATAACCACGAACATTTAAAAGCACAATGACAGCTGTATAAATGGTTCTGGAAAGTCAGGTATCTTATGCAGAAACTGAATTCAGGGCTCCCTTTTGGCTAAAGTTAGTGTTTTTTTCTTTATTCTCTCAAACGCATTGTTGTTGTTGTGTGCTCTCACATCAGAATCGACTAATAGTTGATCCTCCAGCTGGTTTTTAGAGGCAGTAAATCTCATGGGAAGAGATTGCCCACCCTCTGAAGAGAAGCTGGTGGATTCAAACTTCATGCCAAATGCAATGGGTTATATTGAAAAAAAAATTTACAGACGTGCCAGGCTTGCATGTTATGTCAGTAAGGATTGGACAGGAGAATATTTCTCCTTGAGACTTCTCCTAAAATAGGTATATGCTGCTGTGTATTGATGACAATTTTTAATACCAAAATTCACACGTTATTTCGAGATCCAAAACATACTACAAATCACATAGTTATAACAGATAAACATATAAATATTATGTATGAATTTAATACTTATTTTATTATTTTGTGTGTGTGTGTGTGTGCCGTCAAATGGTAAGGCGGAGATTGCTCCTCCTGTTGCAGCAGATCATCTGGTGGATTTGAACCACGTACCTCTGGAATTGCAGTGCAGCTTCTTGCCACTAGGCTACCAGAGCTCTAATTTGTAATATAAATACACACACACACACACACACACACACACACACACACACACACACACACTCCTACAGAACTAAATGCGACAGCTTTAGGGAACACAATATTAAATGAACAGAAACCCATGTAGTCCAAGTAGCCTGGGCTTTATGGGAGAAGATTACTTCTGCTTGAATTCTCCACTGCCTGTGCTTGCTGGTACCTCTCCTAAGGCTTACCAGAAAATAAAGGTCATGAGTGATTCTGCCTCACAAATATCTCCAAAATTCTCTGGGAATGCATTTCTCTCTATCAACGAGTAATGCATCTTGATCTTTTCCTCTGACACACAGACACCGATACACGTGGGCTTTCTAGTCAGGGTTCTCTAACCAATGACTTGCAATTAGGTGCTCCAAAAAGTCTGGTCTTCTACCATCTGAGTCCTGGGTGTACACTGAACATAGCAGTCTGACACAGATGCTATGTTCTTGAAGTTCCTAGCAAAGGAAAGGAAGTGTTGCCATTACATATTAAACATCAGCTCCATAAAAAAGAATCTCTTCTACTGCCACCATTGAGGAAAGGTTGGGGTGTAGATATCAAGTTAGCTAGAACAAAAGCGAAAATACTTTTCCACACAGAGCTCATAATCTAATTGAAAAGTCACTCTGTCAAGTTCCTTCAAGTGATCCTCCATTGGGTCTTTAAAGATTTACAGTTCTAAATCATTACAGAGGAGACTGCTGATACGAACTACTGTTGAATTCAAACTGGAGACAAGATTGAGTTAGATGTGTAATTCACTACAGACTACACCACGTTATAAAAGAGTTAGAGATGCAGAAATAAGAAAATAATATTTTAAATAAAGAGAGAATTATTCCATGAAACCCCTTCTAGGTAGGTTGGTCATACGATAGTGGCTTGTATGTTGCTGCGGTGCCAGAAGCAAAGTCACTGGTATTTCATTTACTAATGGGGTCACCCACGGAAAAGACCTTTCAGCAATACTTCCAGGCCTAACAAGACTAGGAAAGAGCATTTAGAGGTCTTCTTCCAAAAATGAGTCAATAAGATGGTCTACATCACAAAAGAACATTGTCTACAAGATAAACCCTCTAGATTAGAAGACACCATTGCCATTGTTATGCACTGTCAGATCAGCTATAATTCATAGACACTCTATGGACGATAACTCTGAACTCTACTCAATCTTGAGTCAATCTCACTGTCTGTAACACACTGGTCCCATTGCCACAGTTACTGTGTCAATCCATCTTATCCAGAGTTTTCCTCTCCTGATCTGACCCTCTACCCTTCTAGGCATGATGTCCTTCTCCAAGGACTGGTCCCTCCTGACAACATGCTCAAAGTATGTGAGATGGAATTTTATAGTTTTTGCCTCAAAGGAGCAGCCTCATTTGATTCTCTCTCCAGGACAGAACTATTTGTTTTCTTGGCTGTTCATGGCATGTTCAAGACTCGTTTCCAGCACAACTCAAAACTATTGATTCTCTACTGTCAACCTTAGTCATTGTCCAGCTCACACATTAACTGTAACAATGGACTCAACAATTATGGTTATGGTGCTGAATCAGGCTAAATTGTCTTGACTTTGGAATCACACTGATTCAGAGCCAAAGCAAACTATGTACTCTTGATTGTTAGGGATGGTTTATATAAAGAAGCAACCTGAAGACAGACGCTTGACAATGAGGAGTTACTTCTTGTTGTTGTTGTTGTTGTTGTTGTTGTTGTGAACTATCAAATTGGAACAGATCCATAGCTGACCCCCAGGCAAGTTTTCAGAGGCAGTTAATTGTACAGGAGGAAATTACCCATCATTCTCCGTTGGAGCAGCTGGTGGACTTGAACCGTGTACCTTCAGGTTTGAAGCACAGCTTCTTGCCATGAGGCCACCAGAGCACCCTGAGGAGTTGCATAGGTGAACAATTAAACAGTTAGAGCATTAGTTAGGATCTGAGGAAGCAAAGATTCCAGTGAACCTGGCCATGAGGGAAGTGAGTGGGAGAAAATGATGGTAAAGAAGGACAGGAAAAGACCAGGGGCCACGAGATGCTTACAAACTACTTTTTGTATCTGGCAAGAAGGAAAAGAGGAAACCCTTTTTGTATAGTTTCCAGGTGATTAACTTTTCTAGGCCAAATAATTATAAAACAAATTATCTTGAAGTAATGATTTAACATGTATATCGGCAGTAATTGAACAGTCAAGTGGAATGAATTCAATTGATTATATGAGAGTATTTCTTTTAGCCATTTAAAAAAACTGCCTGCTTGGGTTAGAAATGGAGCTAAACAGTGTGTTTATATGTAAAACTAGTGGACCCTTTAAGAATTTCAACATGTCTGCAACAGTATAGGGTTGTCTCTCTGTTGTAATGTTAACTTTCAGTTGCCCCAAAAGGTCTATCTCCTGAGAGTCATTCTTTGGCAAAGCCAGAGCTGCCTAGAATTTGGCAGTCAAGACAACTAGGACCAGGATTCTACCCTTCTCTCCCTTTGCTGAGTTTCTGAATGAGACAAATGGTGGAGTTTTGTAGCTAAACCAAATGTTGGAAGTTTGGGTCCACATAGAGCTTCCTCAGCAGAAAGACTTGATCAGCCATTGAAAATTGTGAGGCACTCTTCTACTCTGACACCACAGAGGCCCTATGAGCTGTAGGCACCTTGACTGCAAATCATATGGTTTTTCTCTCTATGATAACTCTACTGAAGGCAACAAACACTTTGTTCTCTCTGTTGTGTTCACCATCCTCATGTTTTGGATAGAAGGACGGCACCTATAATGACATACCAGCAAAACGAGGAAATGTGGCAACAATTCACAATGTTATTAGAATAGAAATTCCTACTTATGTTCAAGATGATTTCAAAGTCTAAGGAGTTGTTCAAAGTCTCCGGCAGACAGTGGCTTAACCCAGTTTCTATTACAATCTATTTCTGTAACTCTGTTTAATCATTTCAGCAAACTAGTCTTAAATGCAACTGGCCTAACAACACTTTTAACCTCTAATTTGTTTCTAAGACACTTTTTATTGTCTACCCCTGAGCTTCTGCATCTACTTCAGATCTGTTTAAACTGCTTGAAGTAGGAAAAACTGAAGTCTTTGGAAATAAAACTAAGTAATCAGGGATGAACCCCAAGATATCTTCAGGTAATCAATGGATTTATAAAGCAAAGATAACAAGATGATGCTTGTTTTAAGTCTCTTGAGTTGTCTTGTTGAGTTACTCGGTAGTCTGTTTTGCTGTAACTGAGAATTATGAGTAAAAATATATTTTGGTTTGCCTAAATTGTACACTAGTCTTCTTCTCATTGCACCCTGATCTGAGTTTTTTTTTTAAATAAAAGATTTATTGGGCTGCATACCCAATACACCCCAGGAAGGCATAACTCTGCACTATCCATAGTACTCTAAGAGGGTCTGCCCAGGTGCCATGGCCAAGATAAAAAGGAATAAGATAAACATTTTCATTTTTTTCTATGAAGACTATCTAGTATGTAAATACAAAGTAGGACTTACAATAGAGTTTAAACCATCTTATCACAGACCCACTAGTGAGTTTCTAAGACTTTAAATCACACAAGAAGAGAGTGCTCATCTTTATCCCTAAAAGACACTGATGGATGTGAACTGCTAAAGAGGTATAGCCTCTGGGTTTGTAGCACAACTCCCTGTGGATTAGGTCACCAGAGTTCACTTTAGGGTTAAGGTCATTGTTGTTGTGTGCCGTCAAGTCAGAACCAACCCAAAGCTGACCCTCCAGAGGAATTTTCAGAAGCAGTCAATCACAGGGGAGGAGATGGCCCGTTCTTCTCTTGTGGAGGAGCTGGTGAATTTGAACTGTGTGTTTTCGAGACTTCAGTGCAGCTCCTTGCCACTGTCAAGTTAGAAGTTCGTGTATATGTATATAGCCATGTGTGTGTGTGTGTGTGTGTGTGTGTGTGTGTATAGTCCATCAGGAGTTGCATCTCTCTGACTGTTCAAATCCACCAGCAATTTCAATAAAAGGTAGAAAATTTCAGATTATATTAATTGTGCTATTGACCTAAAGGTGATACCTCTTTGGCAATTTGAATTCACTAGACCTTCCAGGGGAGAAAAATGGGCAGTCTCTTCCCATGCAATTTACAACCTCAGAAACCCAATGGAAAGTCAGCTATGAGTTGAATTGAGAACATATTTATATAGATAGTTTTATATAGCTATAGAGATAGATATGTTGTTATTGCTACATTCCATTGAGTCAATTATGATTCACAGCAACTCTATGAACAATGGCTCTGAAGCTTACCTTCTCCTGAGTCAACCTCACTAACTCTGACACACCTGACACTATTGCCACAGTCACTGGATCACACATCCAGGATCTTACTCTCCTGAGCTAACCCTCCACTCTACCAAGCATGTTGTCTTTCTCCAAGGACTGGACTCTCTTGACAACATGTCCAAAGTTTGTGAGACAGAGCTTTAAAATCCTTGCTTCTGAAGAAGAAACTGATTTAATGCTCTCCAGGACCGACTTATTTGTTCCTTTGGCAGTCAGTGGTGTGTTCAATATTCTTCTCCAGCACCACAGCCCAAAGGCATTGATTCTCCTTCTGCCATCCTTAGTCATTGCCCAGCTCTCAGATGCATAGCAAGTAATTGAGAAGGTGATGGCATGGATCAGGTGTGCCTTAGTCTCTAGACTGACATCATTACTCTTAAGCATTTTGGAGAGGTCCCTGGTAGTAGACATTCCTCGTGCAATTTGTCTTTTGATTTTCTTCCTGCTAGTGCCAAAGGTTTTGATTGTGAATCTGAGCAAGATAAAATTGTTAATGGCTTCAATCTCTTCATCTATCATGATGCTGTCAATAGGCATTTTCAGTGGGTCATAACCTTTGTTTTATTGATATTGTGATGTATCCCATATCGAAAGCTGCAGTACTTTGTCTTCTGCAGCAAATGCTTCAAGTCCTCCTCAGTTTTGGTGAGCAATGTTGTGTTATCTGTATAACACAGGTTGTTGATCAGTCTTCTTCCAATCCTGACATGACAGTTTTCTTCATAAAGTCCAGTTTCTCAAAATATCTGTCCAGTATATGGATTAAAAAGGTTAGAGAAAGAATCCATCCTTGACACATTCCTTTCTTGATTTCCCCTCCCCCCTTTCTTGATTTTGAACCATGCAGGGTGCCCTTGCTCTGTTTGGACAACAGCTTTTTGTACCAGGTATAGATTTCTCATGGGCACAATCAAGTGTTCTGAGATTCTCATGCTTTTCATGATCCACACAGTCAAATGCTTTTGCATATTCAATAAAACACAGACATCCTTCAGGTACTCTCTGCTTTTAGCCAAGATTCAGCTGATATCAGCCATGATGAGCCATAACCTTTTGTAAACCTCACTTTTAATTCTGGAAGTTCTTTGTCAATGTATGTTCTAGAAGTTTTATCTTCAGCAAGTTTTGCTTGCATGTGATGTTAGTGATATTATGTGATACTTTCCACATTCTGTTGGAATGCCTTTTTTTGCGAATGGGTATACATACAGATCTCTTCCAGTCACTTGGTCAGGTGGTTGTTTTGCAGATTTCTTGGCAAAACCTGGTGAGCACATGCAAGGCTACATCTGTTTGTTGAAATAAGTCAATTGGTATTCCACAAACTCCTGGGTGCTTATTTTTTGCCAGTTCTTTCAAAGCAGCTAGAGAGGTATATACATAGTCAATGTTGTAGAATTGATATCACTGCATAGCAACACTCCATTGAGTTTCTGAGGCTGTACATATTTGCAGGAGGAAACTGTCCATCTTTATCTCATGGAGTTATTGGTAGGTTTGAACCATTTTCCTTTCGGTTAGTGTTCGGGAATGTTAGGGAGGAGGGGGGTGGCTCTGGCTGGGTCAGATCACCTAGCTCTGGATAAGTATAGCCTAACATGGCTGCTGCAGCTATTGAGCTGGGAGTGGTCTGCATTGAGCCAAGGTTCTCCTGTCAAATCCACATGTTCCAAATCTACAAGCCCACCCCATCCTGTCTTCTTATTTACTTGTCTGTCTATAAGTGCACTGCAACCCCCAATAAAGTTGAGTTTGGCTCTCTGCAGAGCTCCCCGAGTGGTGTGTCTTCTTCACACTTACTGCTGTCAGGGTGTCGCTGTTTCCTGCCAGCAAATGGATAACGACAGTTTAGCAGCCAACATGTTCTCTATGTTTCTTGGACTGCATGCGCACACACACACATGCATGAGCATATACAAAAACACATATGGAGCCTCTAAGTGTGCACTTGGCTCCCAGCCGTAAGGTTGTAAACTCAAGATTTTATGTGTTGTTCTCAGGTGCTATCACAGGGTTTCCCACTTCTTGTGTACAACAGCCTTTGAAATGTTAGCATATTGAGTGTTTCAATAGATGCTGCTAAATGGAAAATAAATTTCCAATGGAATTTGTAAATATAATTTTTCAATTATAAAACTTAAACTAATTCCATCATGAAAATAACATCTTAATAGATAAATCAAACAGCTTGATTAATTTTTAATCACATGCAAAGTATATTTATTCCCAATCAATATAAATACATACGAAGATATTTTTAATCTAAGAGGAATCTGAAAGAGTAGAAAGAACACAAAGATTCTCACCACTGGACCAATTGGCAGCACCATGATAGATAGAGAAAACATTGAGGTTGTTAACAATTTTAGCTTGCTCGGCCCCGCAATCAACACTTTTGACACAAACAGTCAGGAAATCAAAGGACAAATTGCACTGGGGAAGACTGCTGTGAGGGATCTTTACAAAGTGCTAATGAGCAATGATGTCAGTCTAGAGACTAAGGTACACCTGATCTAGGCCATGGTTTTCACAATATTTGCTGTCTAGAGAGCTAGACAATGACTAAGTATGAGAGAAGAACAATTGATGTCTTGAGTTGTGGTTCTGAAAAAAAGTCTTGAACATAAGATGGACCACCAGGAGAACAAATAAGTCTGTCCTGGAGGGGATGAAATCAAGTTTCTCCTTGAAGGATCTTGGAGCCCTGTCTCACATACTTTGGGCACATGGCAAGGAGAACCAGTCCTTAGAGAAGGACATCATGTTTGGAAGGGTGAAGGGACAGCTCAGGAGAAGAAAACCTGGAAGATGAATTGACACAGTAACTGGGCAATGGGATTAGGTGTGTTGAAGTCAGTGAGACTGGATCAGGATATAGGACAGGGTTCAGAGTTATTTTACATAGGGTCACGATAAGTTGCTGGCAACTTGATGGCAAATAACAACAACAACAAAATGGGTTCCCCTTTTTTATCTTTTAGTCCTCAAAAGCTTGACTTGCTGATTCCACACATATCTCTGATTAATGTAACTCCAATCATTTAATAATATTTTTCTTCAAACAAAAACTATGTATCTTCTCAGTTAAAATCTTCATAATTCTTATCATCCTTATTCTGCCTATAATACAAGGATACATATTTGAGTGTCTCTCCACAGCTGCTCAATAATGTGCACACTTCTAATATGCTATGAATTACTTTCCAATCAATACTTCTGTACCTCTCAAGATGTTCATCCTGTAGCCTCATCCATCTCTAAGCTTCTGTCATGCTTATCTAATTATAATTTTGAAATGTGTGCCTTATACCTCTATAGTATACAGACTCAATTTCCTATTCCTGAACTCTCATTCCAATGGCCATCAATATAGAGATTTCCTATCTGGAAAAATCACTTAACTCTTGCTAGCTTTTAGAGATAGCCTGCAAGTCCTTTTGTACTGTCTGTTGAGGTTATGTTTCAACTGTAAAGAATATATTTTTTTTTGTGCTTTCACAATCTTTTTAATCGTCTCCATCTAACTGGGCTTTAATTACAAAGACATATTTAAACTATGGCAGATATAGCATGTACCTCGGCCACAACTTGAGAAAGGAGATGCTATTGAATAATTTTTATTAACCATTACCATGTGTAAGTCATGATTTAGCAAGTTACAACAAATATGTTCATATTTGAGAGCCTCAGTTGGTCAAGATATATTATCTGATTTTGCTCTGCTTGTATACAAACAGAAGAGAGTGACAAAAGCAAAACAAGCAAATAAACAAAAACAATTTCCAGCTTATCATAGAGTAATTTTCATCAGTAATAGCAAGGAAGGTGCATTTGTAATATTCAGATAATGCCAGAAGGTGTTAGGTAAAAGATTAATGAGCTTGACGTGTAGTTTTGAGCTGATAGTGTTGTAAGGTTATTGAAAGATAAGTATCGGTCCCTTTTTGGGCTCCTAATTCTGTTCCATTGGTCTATGTGCCTGTCATTGTACCAGTACCATGCTGTATTGGTTACTACTGTTGTATATAGTAGGTTTTGAGGTCAGAGAGTCCTATGCTTCCTGCTTCATTTTTGTTTCTCAGAAGTGATTTTCTTATTTGGAGTCTCTTTCCTCTTCAAATACACTTAACACTTTCCCTTTCAATCTCCTTGGAAAACGAATTTTATATCTGTACTGCAAGAAGTGCAGGCTAGGTTTAGAAAGGGTCGTGGTACTAGGAATATTGTAGCTAATGTTAGATGGCTCTTGGCAGAAAGCAGAGAATACCAGGAGAATGTCTATTTGTGTTTAATTGATTATGCAAAGGCATTTGACTGTGTAAATCACAACAAACTATGGCTGACTCTGAGAAGAATGGGAATCCAAGAACACTTGATTGTGCTTATACGAAACCTATACTTGGACCAGGAGGCAGTCATAAGAACAGAGCAAGGAAACACTGCATGGTTCAAAATTGGGAAGGGTGTATGCTAGGGATGTGTCCTATCTCCATACCTTTTCAATTTATATGCAGAACAGATTATCAGGGAGGCTGGGCTCTATGAAGAGAAATGTAGCATCAGGATTGGAGGAAAACTCATCAACAATCTGCGCTATGCAGATGACACAACTCTGCTTGCTGAAACTGAGGAGGACCTGAAGCACTTGTTGCAGAAGATTAAGGACTGCGGCCTTTAATATGGACTGGCACTCAATATCAAGAAAACAAAGATTCTTACCACTGAGCTGATTAGCAGCATCAGTATGAATGATGAAGAGATTGAGATTGTAAATAGCTTTAGTTTGCTTGGTTCCACAAGCAACACTCTTGGCACTAGCAGCCAGGAAATTAAAAGACATATTGTGATGGGGTAGTCTGTTGTCATAGACTGCTCCAAAGTACTGAAGAGCAAGCAGTCATGTCAGTCTGGAGACTAAGGTGTGACTTATACAGGCCATAGTATTTGCAATAACTTGTTATGCATCATAGAACCAGGCAATGACTAGAGATAATACAAGAAAAATTGATGCCTTTGAGCTGTGGTATTGGAGAAGAGTATTGAATATACCTTGGACTGCTAAGGGAACAAAAAGGTTCATCCTGGAGAGGGTTAAATCAGGCTGCCCCTTGGAGGCAAGGATTCTGAAGCTTCATCTGACATACTTTGGACATGTTGCAAGGAGGGACCAGTCTTTGGAGAGGAACGTCATGCTTGGGAAGGTGGAGGGACAGCACGAGAGAGGAAGACCTTTGATGAGATGGATTTATTCAGTGACTGTGGTAATGGGGGTAGGTGTGACAATAATATTGGCAAAGGATAGAGAAGGGTTTAGAGCTATTGTACACAGGGTCACTTATATCTTAAAATGTCTGTTATTGTTATTGTTAGTTACCATCGAGTCAAACATGACTCTTAGCCATCCTAATGAACAAAAGATGAACAAAAGATCCTGTTCTTTTTTAAAATTAATTTTAATGAAAATTTACAGAGACTTTGGATTTCCATTCATTCCTTTTTGCACTTTTCTCCCTGCCCCTCTTCCACCCAGTACACTCTTCTCTTTGAAAAGTAAAAGTTCCCCCATTGTTTTACAATCCCTCCCCCCAGGTCCACTCCACTATGCAGCCTTCGTTCTGGACTCCTGTCATGACAATAATACCTAATCACATATCCCTTTTAAACAGTTGCTCCCTCATCTGACCCTGTTCTATGCTGGGCATCCTCACGCTTCCTGACACACAAGAGTACACTGCAGCAGTCACTATGTCAATCCATCTAATTGAGGGTCTTCCTCTCCTTCCCTGACCTTCTACACTTCCCTGCACCATGTCCTTCTCCAAGGAGAAACACCTCCTAACAACATGCCCAAAGTATGTGGGGTGAATGAAGCCTCATCATTCTTGCCTCCAAAGAGGACTCCGGATGCACCCTCTCCAAGACATATCTGTTTGTTCTCTTGGCCGTTAATTGGTTGTTCAGTGCTCTCCTCCAACACCACAGCTCAAAAACATCAATTATTTTTCTGTCATCCTTGTTCATTTTCCAGCTCTTGGGTGCATAGCTAGTAATCTGAAAAACTATGGCCTGAATTAGATGCACTTTAGTCTTAAGCTGACATCTTTACTCCAAAATAATTTGGAAAGGTCCTTACTGCAGATTTTTCCAGTGCTATGCATCTCCTTATTTCTTGACTGCTGCTACCAAGGGTGTTAATTGTGGACCCAAGTAAGATGAAGCTATTGACAGTGTCAATCTCCTCTCTATTCATCATTACACTGCCTATCATTCCAGTGCTAAGAATCTTTGTTTTCCTGACATTGAAATGCAATCCTTACTGAAGGCTGCATTCCTTGATCTTCTGCAACAAGTGCTTCAAGCCTTCCTTACTTTCAGTAAGCAAGGTTGTGTCATCTGCATAACACAGGTTATTGATGAGTTTCTGTCCAATCTGATGCCACACTCTTCCTCACAGAGTCCAACTTCTCCAATAATTTGCTCAGCATACAGATTAATAATAATTAATAAGTATGAAGAGAGAATACAACCCTGGCAAACTCCCTTCCCAATTCCAATGTAGTACTCTGTTTGCACAAAAACCGCCTGGTCCAGATGTAGATTCCTAATGAGCATAATTAAGTTCTCTTGGAGTCCTATTCTTCTCAATGAAATAGGACATATATATTAAAAACAAAACAAAACTAACTAGCAAACAACATCATCAATTACAACAAGCTTAAACTGGTAAAAGAGGATGAAGGATTCTGGACAGTTCATGATGAGCAAAATAACTCTAGCTCACAAACTATATTTATGAATTTTTTTAATTCTATGAATATTTAAAAATTTAGACTGTAATAAAACTCTAAGGGAGTTTTGAGAGGAGCTCTGGTGGTTTGGGGGTAAGGCATTTCACTGTCAACCTGAAGGAACATGATTCAAATCCACCAGTTGCTTGCAGCAGAGAGATGGCAATCTCCTCCCCTGTGAACTACTGCCTTCGAAACCTGTTGGAGGGTCAGATGGGAGTCAGTTCTGACCCAGCAGCACACAACCAAAAGACTTAGAAATGTAAATTCACTGTCATTGAATTTGTTTCAACTTATACAGTGTGTCTATCCAGTTTCTGAGGCTGTAAATCATGCAGGAGATGACTGCCTTTCTACCATGGAGTCACTGGTGGATTTGAACCTTAAGAAACAAGAAATCTTTGAGTTATCAGTGCAACTCTCCATCTACTGTGCCAACATAACTGCTCTCTAACTATGTTAAAGCGTGTAATTCATGAGACAATAGGCTAGAAGAAACTCTGAGGGGAAAATCCTGGATGAGGACAAAGCCCTTCAAGTAGAATTAATACAAAATTGACAATTGAGTAATAAATTGTCCATTGGATTTGATGTCTAGAAAGAAAATATCATTCAACACTGTACCT
Source organism: Elephantulus edwardii (assembly GCF_000299155.1). Classification (NCBI taxonomy): domain Eukaryota; kingdom Metazoa; phylum Chordata; class Mammalia; order Macroscelidea; family Macroscelididae; genus Elephantulus; species Elephantulus edwardii. The sequence goes on along the minus strand of NW_006399893.1, from coordinate 3,060,318 downwards.
GGCTAAATTTAGATCATATTTATTTGATACTTATCAATGCCTATGATTAAATTATGAGAAACCTGGGTTATATGGTAGACTGAACAATACTTCCCCTAATTGTTGGAAGAGTGCAATCAGGTAAAATCATTTGGTTGATCGCTAAAATATTGCAGGATTGAATCCACTCAGAGGCACCTTGAAATAATCATATATTAAAAGCTCAATAGAGCAGACTTCTATTCTGACACTCATTAAATCGCCATGCATCGGAATAGACTCAATTTGAAATGGTACTGATTTCCTCAATGATACTTATGTCTTAATTATTGGCATCTGTGAACATATTCCTTTTATAAAGGATTCTCCACGTGTAATTAAAGTTATATGTATTATTATGTGATTAGTCTAGGTTATCAAAGTGAGACTAGTTGAATTTCATGAGCTCTTAAAATAATCCTTGATAGTTACAATCTGGTGGAAGAAGCAACAAGAGACAAAAAAATTATAAGGAATATTTGGTCTGCTGTTACTAGCTTTAGAGACAGAGAATAGAGGACCAAAACCCAAAGAATGAGAGTGGCCTTTTTGGAGCAGTTCCTACCTGACAGACAACAACCAAATGGTGGATCTCAGTCCTTCAAATGTAGAGAACTGCATTCTGTTAACAAATTTAATAAATGTGGAAGTGTATTCTTCTTAAGCTCCAGAAAGTAATTTAACCTGTGAAAACTTTGATTTCTGGCTTTTGTGATTAAAAGCAATGACTTAGGTGAGTTTACTGGACTTTCAGTCTATGAAATGTGAGATATGTCTGTAACTTTCAGCCACTAAGTTTGTGGTAATTTACTAAAACAGCAATAAAATTCAATACAAATGGACATGATGGGTAAAATATTAATAATCTCAAGAATTATAAAGAAAACAAAAGTATCACATGCAAATAATGGCACATGAATATTATTTAATTGATTTGTTTAAAAAGTTCATATACATTGTGTTTCACACTATTCTTCATTCACATCGTATTTCATACAATCATTCTAATGCATTATGGTTTTTTAAAAGTGGTTTAAGACATAGATTTATTAATTTGAAGTTAATAGGTCATAAGTCTGACTCTAACTCCACAGTTGAATATCAAGTGTGAGAAAGACTGTGTTACATCCTGGAGGCTACAGAGGAGAAGCCATTTTTTGTCTCCTCTAGTTTCTGGAAGTTGCTTGAATTCTTTGGTTCATGACCTTCCTTCTTCAATGTCAGCCTCACATCATTCAATCCCATTCTACATCTCTCCTCCACTTAAAAAAAAAAAT
>NW_006399893.1:3058415-3058923 GCF_000299155.1 Elephantulus edwardii | reverse complement strand
GATGGATCTAGAAATTACTTTTTTTACTATGAAGGCAACCCCATTTTTCCTTGTCTTTTCATCTCCAGAGTAATATATCATATGGTCATCTGAGTGTAATAGCTGGGTCATATGAGATTTCTACATTGAGCTTTTTGAGGAAATGTCAAACTGCCTTCCATAGTGATTTCACAATTTTACAATCCCACCAGCAATGTATAAGAGTCACAATCTCTCTGCATATTTTCCTTAGAGTTTGATATTTTGTTAAACTCCACTGCTGCTGCTGGAGTTATTCCATTGTGTGACTGTACCACAATTAAACAATTTGGTCGTGGCTGGACTTTGGGCTGATTCTTGCTATAGTGAAATAGTGCTACTATGAGCACTGGCGTACAAATCTCCATTTGTGTCTCAGTTCTAATTTCCATGGCGTTTATTCCTAGTGTTACTGAATACAAAAGGAATGCAATATCCATAAATTTATTACAGATCTGTGGAGGACAATGGGTCCTGGCCTCAGAGACTG
>NW_006399893.1:3053246-3057705 GCF_000299155.1 Elephantulus edwardii | reverse complement strand
AAACATTAATATCAATATTACAATTTGGAGAAGATAATATATCACATTTGTATATGTAAAATAAAAGTAATCTTTCCTAAAACAAAGTAATCTTTTATGTTGTAGAATCAATAGTAATTTTTAAAGTTACTAATGAAAGGCAACTAAGTTACTTGACCAATTAACAGGAACAGTTTAATATATGTGCTTATTCCAAAGAAAGATGATTCAAGAGAATGCAGACATTATTAAGTATTATCTTTAATCTCATACATAAGTAAAATCTTATTGGCAAGAATTTTTTAAATGGCTAGAATACTACATTGAAAAGACACTAGTAGAAATTCAAGCTGGCTTCAAAAGAGTGAAGTATTTCACTGCAGAAGTCAGATGGATTTTGACTGAGAGGAAAGAATGCTAGAAAGATGTTTACTTGTGTTTTGTGGACTACACAAAAGAATTCTATTGTTAGGTTGCAATGAATTAGGACAATATTAATAAAAATGTGGATTCCAGAATACTTAATTGTGCTTGTGAAGAACCTGTACAATGAAAAATGAAGCAGTCATTTGAATAGAATTTGGGGATACTTCATAGTTTAACATCAGAAAAGGTGTATGTCAGAGTTATATCTTTCCACTGTCTTGATTCAATTTGTATTCTGAGCAAATAATCTGACACATAGTATGGGAAGCCAATACTAAAATATTTGTAAACTGCACAGTAAATGAGTGATAAACACTGCATTACACCATTATTGCAAAATTAGAAGGATAACTAGTAAAACATGTACGGGGATCCAAGAGGGAAGGGGTGGGCAAAGAGGGGTGAGAATGTGTAGGCATGAAATCACAAGATTGCACAATTTGGTGGATAGAGGGAAGGGGTAAAGGAAATGGAAAAGATCCAGCAGGGACCTGAAAAGACAGGGTAATTAATGGTGGTCATAGCCTAATAGTGATTAATTTTATAAAACATAATGAATAGGAGTAATTGCATGAAACATAATGTGAATAAAGAATAGTGTGAAACACGGTGTCTACAAACATTGCAAGCAAATCAATAAAATAAAAATTTAAGAAACTATTAAAGTAATTTTATTCATATGGTCAACTGCAACATTTCACCAAAAAAAATGGGCAACCCACAACATTATTTGTACATTGTTGTTGCATGCCATCCGTGGAAACTAACTCATAGCTGACCATCCAGTGGATTTTCAATGGCTGTAAACAACATAATCCCTTTCTCTCAGAGAGCAGCTGGTGGATTCAAGCTGTTAGACTTTGGGTTGGTAGAACAATTCCTTATCCTATAGACCAGCAAAGAGCCATGTACCACTACCACTATATGCTTTTTGAAACTTCACAATGCAATATTTTCTTTCTGACATGGAATGATCTGAAATGTCATTCTTCAAGAATGGACTGACTGGGTTTGGTTGTGGAAGAACCTGTAAGGTCATGTGTAGGCTGGAAATCAGGCTGGTTAAAACTCAGACAGAGGGCTTGTTGGCAATTCCAACCTGAGAGGCCTAGTGGTTTTCTGGTGCATCAAATATCAATACCTGCACCAAGATCATCAATGAGAAAAATAATTATCAAAATTTTGGAACTGAATCCATGACCACGTGAGCATAGACGCTAAACAGCTCTTGGTGGGAAAGGCTTTATGGGCCTGCTTCCTGTGTGCTTAGGAAAAGCACAAAAACAGAGCAAAACTGGGACATGCTGACCTCTCTCCGCTCATCTGTATGCCCATGATTTACCCCCAGACTAAATGGTGACAGTCTGATGATAGTGCACAGCTCCCATGGAGAAAATGAATCCTGCATTGTAATCTAATCCTGTCACTGTAAGCACCACTAGAATAGCCTGTAGCCAGGTGAAGCAATTATAACATTTGGATGATCATCGGTATGACACAATGTACGATGGAAGTCACATTTATATCATATTATAGCATCCATTTTCATTTAAAAACATGTTTCTTTATTAATTTTTATAAGAGATTGCTTTACAACATCTTGCAATATGCTACCCTCTCCTAGTGCTCTTTAATTTTCATATGAGTGAATGTCTTCCCTAAAATATCCACAGCACTGCATCCCTTGCTCTCTAGCCCCCAGGGAACTTTGCACTTTAATTAAAATGTACATTGCAGAAATATCTGCACATCTTTGTTTCCTGTATGAAAGGGATTGGAATTTGTTCCACCAGAGAAGCAAAATCAACATGTTCAGAGGCTGAGTAAGGGGTATTAGCATTTCAGAGGCTCAAGTGTCATAACTGGTTTAACTAAACAAAGCCATAATGTACATTTCAGAAAACTGCCAGGAAGGAAAATCAATTCTGTGTTTGAATTGAATTCAAATAAATCCAGCACCATGTAGCTGTACTCTGCATATCTCTGGTAGGATTTTCAATAATTATTTGCCATAAAAGTCTTAAACTTGTTTAGAGAGGAGCATAAATTTGCCATTTTTCTTAATCCAGTAGATTTTCATTAGCATATTTATGAAAACATTTTGTATTCTCAGAAAGGACTAATTTGACCTTAGACTTCAAGTTCTCCTCAGGTGCAATTTAAAAACATGAAGCTTTAATTACTTCTTTACAAATTTTTTTTTGCATCCTAAGAGAATTGGTTACTATCATATACCATCAAGTCAGAACCGAACCATCCACAGATGACCCTCCAGCAAGTTTTCAGAGACAGTAGATCCCATGTGAGGAGATTGTCTATCCTTCTCTCAAAAACAAAACAACCACAACAAGACTCAAACTCTTATATTAGTGTTATTATTAAGTTACATTTAGACTAGGCTAAAAGGCCTCGTGGTATAGTTGGTTTTGTGTTGTGCCACTAGCAGAATGATTAAGGATGACAGAAGAATTGACACCTTTGAGCTGTAGTGTTGGAGAAGAGCACTGAGTATCCCATGGAAGGCCAGGAGAACAAACAGATATGTCTGAGAGTGCAGCCTGTGTGTTCTTTGGAGACAAGAATGATGAGGCTTTGCCTCACATACTTGGGCATGTTGCTAAGAGGGGCTATTCCTTGGAGAGGGACATGACACTTGGAAGATTGGAGGATCGATGAAGGACACCCCACCTCAACCAGGTGGATTGACACAGTGACTGCCACAATGGGGTCTAATGTGTCAGGAAATGTGAGGATGGTGCAGAATAAAACAGGGTCAGATCTTTTGTTTAATATAGGTCTACTTGATTTGACAGTACCTAACAACAACAACTAACAGCAAGGTCAGCTGCTCAAATTCACTAGTTCCTCTGAAGAAGTAAAGTGAGTGATCTCTTCCCATCAAGATTACAGCCATGAGTCAGCAGCAATTTGACAGTAGTGGGTTTGATCTTGGGTTTTTAGACTAAGCTGGACTTAAACAGTTAGGATTTTAGTCCTAGTGAAGAGCATGTAAATAAGCTTCATGCTAATGTGACTGTGGGTAAGCTCCCTAACATCTCTGAACTTCAGTTTTCATTTGTAAAATGGGTCTAATGCCAAAGATCCTGATTTCTTCCTTCTTCTTTGTGCAGTGCCTCATATGCAGCAGAAACTCAAATTCTAGTCAGTCCAACAAAGATTTCTTCCTACGAGTTCTAAAAAGAAGATCCCTTCTCTACACATTGTGTAAAACATGTCAATTGCCATTTTGAAGGAGCTGTGGTCATCATAAATGTTCAACAAATAATTGTGGGCCTGATCACCTTCCACTTAAATTCTACAGTAGTGTCTCACTTCAGTGAGAAACTTCTCCCCATTGGCTTTAACACACATTAAGAATACAGCTGATGACCAAGTACAAACTGACCTGTGCCCAGCGCAGATTCCTTTTGGTCCTCAAGGCCACCTTGAGATGCTCTGACAGACTCCTTTACTCTACCTGCAACATTACTTGACCTCTCTTTCAGTAACCTTACCAAGAATGTAGAAGGAAGCATAGAATGTAGAGGTGAGTTCAGCAAGAATTATTCTTAGCAAACTCATGAAAGTCTCATTGATCACTGTTTACTTTAGATGTAGAAATTCCCATGAATAATTAACTTCCCAGAAACTTGATAACATTCCACCTAGGGGTAGGTGGTACTGGTGGCTCTGTCACAGAGGCACTGTGGGACACGCTGGCCGGCTTTTCTTCAGGGTGAATGATTGAGGTGCTGGAGATCTTTAATTTCTGGCTACTTTAAGCTTCATTTGAGCAAGAACGTCAAATATGCCAGCAAGTTCATAAGTACTGAATGAATTGTTTTCAATTTTAACCCTCTGAACAACAGCTAGGGATCCTCTACTGCCCTGCACCACCCTTGTCATCCCCAACACACTGCGGCCATTGCCACAGGCACTGCATCGATTCATCTCACTGAAGGACTTCTCTTCTCTTCTCTTCTCTTCTCTTCTCTTCTCTTCTCTTCTCTTCTCTTCTCTTCTCTTCTCTTCTCTTCTCTTCTCTTCTCTTCTC
>NW_006399893.1:3051418-3052853 GCF_000299155.1 Elephantulus edwardii | reverse complement strand
TATATATGTTTGCATATAACCATTCATACAGTTAATGTTTTATACATGCACTTTGTGTTTCATATATTTTCTATACTTAATATCATTGCTCTATGCCTATTATCATCCCATCTCTCCAACCCCCCCTTGAGCCTCTCCCATTACCCCACACCACTCTGTCCACTAACCTTTTCTACCCCTGTGATTTTTTTCCCCTATCCCTATTTTCTACCCCCTTCTTTCCTTTGAACATTTATACATATCTTGCTCAGTTATCTTCCTATTTTCACAATAATGGCTTTATGCAATACTTGTCCTTATGTGACTGAGATATTTCACTCAGCCTAACACTCTTGATTCTCCCCCAAAGTATATGTTGTTATTGTTTTTGCTATGTGCCATTGAGTCGCTTGTGACTCATAGCGACCTTATATACAACAGCCCTAAACTCTGTCCTGTGTCAATCGTACTGTCTATGACACGCCCATCCTGATTACACCAGTCACTGAATCAATCGACCTCATAGAGGGCCTGCCCCTCCTGAGCTATTCCTCCACCCTCCCAAGCATGATGTCTTTCTCCAAGGACTGGTCCCTCCTTACAACATGTCCAAAGTATGTTAGACGGAGCCTCCAAATCCTTGCCTCCAAGGAACCACCCGATTTAACCCTTTCCAGGATGAATCCTAGCAGTCCATGGTACCGTCAATACCTTTCTCCAGCACCACAGCTCAAAGGCATCAATTATCCTATCATCCTAAGTCATTGTCTAACTCTCTGATGCATAACAAGTGATAGCAAAGACCATGGTCTCTATCAGAGGCACCTTAGTCTGAAGAGAGACACCACTTCTCTTCAGTACTTTGGAGAGGTCCCTAACAGCAGACTTTCCCATGGCAATACGTCTTCTAATTTCCTGGCTACTCATGCCAAGAGTGTTGACTGTGGAGCGAAGCAAACTAAAACTGTGAACTATCTCAATCTCTTTACCATCCATCCTGATTCTGCCAGTTGGTCCAGTGGTGAGAATCTTTGTCTTCTTGACATTGAGCCTCAATCTGTTGGAGGCTGCCGTCCTTGACACTCTGCAGCAAGTGCTTAAGGTCCTCCTCAGTTTCAGCAAGCAGGGTTGTGTCATCTGTATAGCACAGATTGTTAATGAATCTTCCACCAATCCTGACACCACACTTCTCATAGAGTCCAGCATCCCAGATAATCTGTTTTGCATACAGGTTGAAAAGGTATGGAGACAGGATGCATCCCTGGCGTACACCCTTCCAAATTTTGAACCATGCAGTGTTTCCTTGCTCTGTTCTGACAACTGCCTTTTGGTCCAAGTGTAGATTTCGCATTAGCACAATCAAGTGTTCTGGGATTCCCATTCTTCTCAGAGTCATACACAGTTTGTTATGATCCACACAGTCAAACACCTTTGCATAGTCAATGAAACACAGATA
>NW_006399893.1:3023975-3043568 GCF_000299155.1 Elephantulus edwardii | reverse complement strand
CTCTCTCCTCTCTCTTCGAACTCCATATCAAAGATCGTACCAAAGATAGTACTGGCCAGACTGTTTTGTCTGTTACACACAACGTCACAGGAGTCGGATTTGGCTTCATGGCCACTAACAACAACACTCAGCCATAAATCCAGGGGGTTCCAGTGCCCCTTACTTCTAACCCATTTGCTTCCACAGCTCCAAACTGCCTGAGTTCTATAATCGTATGCTAAAACTCCAAATGAGAGTTGAATGTTCCTTTTCTCCAAATAACTCTCCATTCCATCCGCCCCTTGTTTTTAAGCTGTCTTCTACGTAATCCAGTATTCTTCCCTTTGGCACAAACTATGTTAAATTCAAAAGATAGCAAGTACCTCATAAGATAAGAACACAGAGCATTCCCATTTGCAAATGGGAAAGATCTGGTGTGAAAAACAATGTGGGCGAACCTTGTAAGTAAACGAGTATAAAACAAAAATTAAAAAAAAAAAGATCTTTGACAGCTGGTCTCCACAATACAACAAGTCTTTTGATTTTCTTCTATTACCATGGATGTTAATTGTGGGTCCAAGTAAAGTACAATTATTGACAGCATTCATTTCTAGATCTTTTATGATATTTAGTGATTAATTTTGTTTTCTTGGTGCTGAAGTTTAACTCATATTTTAGATTGTCATCTTTGATCATCTTCAGGAAGTCCTTCAAATATCCACTACCTTCTACAGGCAAAGTGGTGTCATTTGCATAATGCAGATTTGTTGATATGTTTAAAAATTAATTTCTAGTACCTTATTTTTCTGTTTAAAGTCTAATTATTTAATGTTCTTGAGTGTAACATTTGTTGCTCTTAAGTGCCATTGAGTTGTAGACAAGTCAGAGTGATCCTATGAATGAAAGACCTTAACACTTGTATAACTTTCATCGTTTCTCCAAGTTCGTAGAGTTTCCAGAGGCAAGCTGTTTTGGATATGGATGCCACTCGTGCTCTCAACATTTCATATTCTCATTTAAAATAAAAACTATGATAAATTTCTCCCATAAACTTCTTATAATTTGAGACAGTTACTCCAAACAATTAATGAAGACTATTATGACTGGAGCCATGCACAGTCCCACTTGGAACAGTTCCACCTGGAACTGTTTGTGCAGGAAAACCTGAGAGTAGCAAAGCATGGTGCATACCTATGGGTGAATGTTGCTGCTACACATCCCCAGTGACCCTGCACATCCACATATCCCTGCTTATGATCAGGGACAACTCTGCACAAAGATCTTACTGTGTAATGTGATGCACAGTCACTTGTCTTTGGCACTGGTGAGGCTGTGAAACTGCTGGTCATAGTCTGTTGATCAAAAGGTTGATTGATGCATTCAGTAATTTCAGGCCTATCTTCATGTACTGTATCATTCATTAATACATTTATCTTCAAACTACCTAGCCTCATCTATAAAATTTGGATAAGAATTTATTTCTATTCTGATTCAGTGAAATAAAATACTTGTTAAATCTGGAATGATCCCAGATAGCCTCTTGTTAGTCTTGGATTTTGATTCCTAGAGGAAATACCTTAACCCCTCACCCCCTACATATGCATATATACATGCACATACTTATGTCATCTATGGCTCACATGCATACACATTCATATATGTATACATCTACATGTTCTCTCATGTAATTTGTAACCATAAATATAATTTTCAGAAGTCATTTTTCAATACAATGACTTTGGATTCCTTCAGTTTATGATTAGATGATCAACTGCTGAAGAGTTCGCACTTTCCTCTTTACCTAAAAAGATATTCTTGTTTTCAATTGAATCCCTAGTTCCATGCCGTCTTTTAATTATCTGTTCCTCCAGTTGCGTGTCTGCATTCTGCTTTTTTGTCATGTCAATGTTGTTATCGTTGTTGTTCGGTGACATCAGGCTGACCACAACTCACAGACACCCTATGAACTGTAGATACACACCTCGCCCTTTCTTGGACCATCACCACAATCTGTGTAATGTTCCGACCATTGTGATGGTCCTTGTATCCATCTGTCTTGATGAGGGCCTTCCTACCTACCTATGTCAATATGATTATGTGAAATAGATGTAAATGTTAGGCATTTGTGTATAGTATTATGTAGCAGAAAAGTGTAGTTGTTGTTATTGCTGTATAGCGTGGAGTAGGGATAGACTCACAGCTGACCTTTCAGCAGGTTTTCAGAGCCAGTAAACCACACAGCAGGACACTGTCCGTCTTTCTCTCATGTAACAGCTGATGGTTCCAAAGCACATACCTTTGGGTTGGTAGCACAACTACTTAACACTAAGCCACCAGAGTTCCCTAGGAAAGGACTGAGTGGAGGGAAAGGGCTTATCACTTGATTTTAAGGGAAGTCTATAAATAATATCTATGCCCAACATAATTACTACAGGTGAGTCACTACACACACCTTCCCCCCCACACCCCCTATTTTCCTTGTGCTTTTAAATATGTAACAAAACAATATTGCCTGATAGATGTTTGGAGATTTGAGAAATAAATCGAAGCTGTATTTTCAGGAACAAAAACTAAAACCAAATAAAGCCCAAGCAGTTATTCATCCCAGAAATGGAAAGGAGACATGAGTATCTGAAGCCTAAATATACTCACTACCCTTAAAAAATACAGCTCTGACTGACTGTGTCTCTGGGATTAAATCCACTAGCTTTTAAATTTATGAGATGAACAGAGCAGAACTTGGCATCTATGGGCATGGTGTGAGCTGTCTCCTAGCCCGAGATAGCTTACATTTTAATGTTACATTGTGTGCCCTGTCTTTCAATGATGTCGTGTTTTCATCAACTCTTGTAGTGGAAAGACTACCTCCCAGTATGGAAAAGAAAATGATAGTTGGAATGTTTAATCTGGTTCCAAGGTTTGAGAAGTTCTAGGAGCACATATCCAATTAATTATTAATTACAGCTATTTAAGAATAAAAATATTCTTTTATATGAAATGATTCTCAAGACTATACTAAGTTGTCAAGACATAAATTATTGTGAAGGTTTTGGACTTAAAAATGTTAATTGACAGGATGGTTTGTGCTGCTTTTGATCCAGAGATAGCAATGGAAAATTAGTAATTCACTAATAGTACTGCGGGGAACTCTGGTTGCCTAGTGATAAGCATTTACGCTATCAGGCCAAATACATGCAATTCGAATCCACCAACTGCTCAGTGGGAGAAAGACGGGCAATCTCCTCCCATGTGGTTTATTGCTTCTGAAAACCTGCTGGAGGGTCTGATATGTTGTTTCTGTTACGCGCTGTGGAGTTATCTGTGACTCATAGTGACCCTATTTACAATATCTCTGAAGCCTACCCTGTCCTGAGCCTGTCTCACTGAGTATGACACATCTACCCCCAATGCCCCAGTTACTGTATCAATCCATTTCCTCTAGGGTCATCCTCTCCTGCACTGTCCCTCCACCCTTCTTAGCATGATGTCCTTTTCCAAGGACTAGTCCCTCCTGGACACATTCCCAAAGTATGTGAGATGGAACTTCAAAATCCTACCCTCCAAAGAGAAACTTGGTTTCACTCTCTCCAAGACAGACCTATTTGTTTGCTTGGTGGTCCACAGTATGTTTAAGAGTCTTCTCCAGCACCACAATTCAAAAGCATCAGTAATTCTTTTGTTCTCCTTGGTCATTGTCCAGCTCTCTGATGCATAGCAAGTAATTGAGAAAATCATAGCTTGAATCAGGCCCACATTAGTCTCTAGACTTTTCAGCTTTTCAGCACTCTGGAGAGGTCACTGACAGCAGATTTTCCCAGTGTAATTCACCTTTGGATTTCCTGACTGTTGGTGCCAAGAGTGCTGATTGTGGAGTCAAGCAAGCTGTAACTGTTAACAACCTAAAGCTCTTCTCCATCTATTGTGGTGCTGCCAGTCGGCTCAATGGTATGAATCTTTGTCTTCTTGATGTTGAGCTTCAATCCATATTGAAGACTACAGCCCTTGTCCTTCTGCAGCAAGCACTTCAGGTCCTCCTCAGTTTCGCAAGTAAGGCTGTATTATCTGCATAACATAGGTTATTGATAAGTCTTCTTCCAATCCTGATGCCACATTCCTCCTCATAAAGTCCAGCCTCCCAAATGATTTGTTCTGCATATAGATAGAAAAGGTATAAAGACAGAACACATCCCTAATGCATTCTTTTCCTGATTTTTAACCATGTAGTGTTTTCCTGCTGTTCTGAAGACTGCTTTCTGATCCAAGTATAGGTTTCACATTAATACAATCAAATGTTCTGGGATTCCCAGTCTCCTCAAGATTAGCCAGTTTGTTCTGATCCACACAGTCAAATACCTTTGCATAGTCAATGAAACACAGATTCCTCTGGTACTCTCTTCTTTTAGTACAGATCCATCTAACATTAGCTATAATATCCCTAATGACACGGCCTCTTCTATACCCAGCCTCCACGTCTGGCAGTTCTCTGTTGATGTGCTGTTTTAGTATCATTTTCAGCACAATCTTGCTTTCATGTGATAGTAATAAAATTGTTTGATAATTTCCACACTCTGTCAGAATGAGAACAAATATAGTTCTTTTCTAGACAATTACATTCTACTACTTTTATCTTGATGATATTAAAGGAAGGCAGAGTGACACTCTAAAACCAAAATCCAAGCTCACTGCTGTCAGGACACCAACTCAAGGCCACCTTCCATGGCATTTTCAAGGCTGTCAGTCTTTATTTCTCATCTCTCTCCTATGGCTGTGGATGCACATTGTGACACTCTGGTTTCCTACCTGGTATGTTAACGTGTTGGGTCACCAGGATAGAGGTATTTGTGTGTCACATTGTGCATAAAGGTATTTGTGTGTCACACTGTGATTCCTAGACCTGTAGTTAAATATTCTACTTTCTGCTTACCTCTGAATTGACACAAGGCTTTTCTCAATTAGTTTTAGCAGCTTTGTACTGGGTTCCAGAACTTCTGCTTCTGAAATTATATTGATGAAACTGCTCCACTGTAGACTTGGGGTAGAGTTCTTAGTAGGGAGCTATGCCATGATTTGATCAGAAGCCCAGTCAACAGGAAGTTTCAACTAAGAGCTATTTTACAGTTTTGTTTAAGGACTTCTCAGTTTGGGGCAGATACATCACCCCAAGAATGTGAAAGTATCCTAATCTCGATCCTTAAATTAAAGAATGTGAAGATAATCTTAAATCTCTAATCAGCAGTTACTTTTCCCTGCTCTCAACAAAAATCTTCTTTAGTGATATATGCATATTTCTGAAAAAAAAATCCCAAACACCAAAAACCCAACTCCTTCAAATCAAACAAACAAACAAACATCCAAATTCATTGTCTTCAAGTTGATTTTGACTCATGGTAACCACGTGTGCCACGATATGGAGCGTCTCTGGAGGATTTTCTTGGCAATGTTCTTCATAATAGTAGAATGTTGTTGTCGTTGTTAGGAGCTATTGTGTACAGTTCATAGTGATTCTATGAACAATAGTTCTGAACCCTGTTCTGTCCTGTGCCATTTCCATGATCTCTGACACACTTGAACTCATTGATACAGTCAGCGTGTCATTCCATCTCACTGAAGGTCTTCCTATTCACTGGCTCTCCACCTTTCCAAAGAACAGATTCTCCTAGCAACATGTCTGAAGTATGAGATATGAAGCTTCTTCATCCTTTCTTCCAAAAATAACTCTGGATATCCCTTTTCTAAGATGTATCTATTTCTCCTTTTGACAGTTCATGAGATAGTACTCTTCTCCAAAGCCAAAATTCGAAGGCAACAAGTCTTCTTCTGCCACCCTTAGTCACTGTCCAGCTTTTAGATGCACAGCAAGTTACTGAAAAGATTGTAACTGGCAAGACCTTTTTCCCGTCATGTCTCTGGATGGGCATGAATATAAAGATTTAGTAAGTCTTTAGGTTAACAGAAATCCTACTATTGAAACTAGCAGAGCCTTAATTTTTGCATCCATTTATATTGCTGTTCCTTCTTTTTTTTTTTTTTTTTCAAGCAGAATCTGTTTTTTGCCCTGGACATAAATTCACAAAGAACAGACATATCTTCTAGAAATCTTAGTCTTAATGAGCCTAAAAATTTAGCAATATCCATGACTTTAATGCTTTTTCTTCTCTTTGGAAAACAAATACAATGAACACATTATGATTGTTATCCATTGCAGGACTTCTACACCTCATAGCATTCACAGAAAAGGGTAGTAAGTCTATTGCATGTCAAGGTAAATGGATGAGATCAACTGATTGGGAGGGATAGGGCTCTACCCAACCCCATTGTGGAGGGAATCAGCATCTCAGCTCCCCAGATACCCACTTCTGACTGAAGCATACATGCAGTGACTTGGCTGGTAAGTTATATTTTATTTATACTATATTTGTACTAATCTAAATTTTTGTATATGTATCTTGGAAGACAACATTTAACCTAGGTAATATATTAAGCTTTGCAATATTCCTGGGACATCTCTGCCCTAAAGCTATCCAGCTTGCTGTTTCCTGTTATTTTAGGGTGTAGGGGGCATGGCATTAAACTCACCTCTCTGGGACTTCTCATCACAGGAGAATGTTCTGAGGCAGAGCAGATGAACACTGGGCCTCTGAAAATCCCATTACCATCTAAGTAATTGGGAGTAAAAAGGAGTATTTGTTAGACTGGTATTTGTAGCCTGGGCCATGAAGTGTTGTACCTGAATGACCTAGTTAATAGGTTTGTGTAAGGAATCCAAGAAGACATTAAACCTTGTGGACTGAGATTATATCATGTTTCTCTCCCCGATTACAGCATTCACATGATTGCCCACTTTTAGAATAAAATCCATCTCCTCATCATGGCTTCCAGGATTGTACACTCTATGGTGCCTTTTTGTGTAATCTCATTCAATCACTCCATAAATATTGTTGCATTCCTAGAACAATTCAAATATCTGTGGGTATATATGTAAGAAATAGGAAGAATGTTTATATGATCCTTACGTTTACACACTATTTTGAAAAGAAAGAATAAAGTAATTATACATAGTGAATTGGTGGATATAATGAGAGCTTTGTAAAAAAGTAAAACTGGAAATGTTATGTTGTTTGTGGACCATCAGATTGGGAACTGACCCACAGATGAGCCTCCGGCAGGTTTTCAGACACAGTTTAATCACATAGGACGAGATTGCTCATCTTTCTCCCACAGAAGAGCTATTGGATTTGAACCACAAGCTTTTGGAATTGCAGTGCAGTTTCTTACCACTAGGCCACCAAATCTGCCTGGAGAGGTTATAGGAGATTTGGAATACCAGCAGGAATGATGAGTGTAGCTTACTGCAGGGGTTAAGGGTCAGCAACTTTTTGTCTATCAAGGAGCAAACAGTGATTATTTTAGGATTGGTAAGCAATGCAGTTCCTGTGGCCACTATTCAAATCAATTTTGTAGCCCCAAGGCAGCCCTAGATAATGTAGAAGTGGGTGGATTGCTTCCAATAGAGCTTTCTTTAAAAACAGAAGGAAACTGGGTAGATCTGATCCATAGACTGCAGATGACAGTGTTAGTCACTGCAGAAAATCTAAGGAATGGAGATTTGGGATCTTTTCTATTTTTACTCCATTATACTTGCTCCCAGCTCCTGGTCATCTTTATCCCTATTACTTGGACCCTCCCATGATTAGCTGTTCTCTGTACTCAAAACACTACTCAAGTTATTTATTTTTCTCTTTTTTCTTACTCAGTATTAAATGTCACCAAATTGAATGACATCTTTTCAGATATTTCCTGGAAATCATATCCAAAGTGGCACTCTCAACCCAATTTACTCTCTTCCATAGTTTTGTATCAAGTATAGTATTTATTTATTACCATGGGAAAATATTTCATTTGTATGATTGTTGACAAGATTTGTTTCTAGTTTTCTCTATGAAGAGAAAATTCTAGGGATAATTGTATTATAATCATCATTTTGCGGGCCACATAAGTGAGGCATAGGCATTCCCAAAGCAGAAGACAAAGGCCAGGCCTTGGTCTCCAGAGCCAGCTCTTGTGTGCTTCTATTAAAGTCTCAGCTGAAGTGAACAAGTTTAGTAATTGTTGTCTAGTTCATGCATAAAAATAATCTAGTCCATTTTTTATATTTCCAAAATTTGCTATTACTGGATAAAATCAACTCATGGACAGCTTCATTTAGCTGTGGAATGGGATGATGGAATAAGTGAAAGTATCTTGTCCATTATATCACATTTCTAGTATTTCCATACTCCTAGTCTATTTGCATGTCAATATTTGTGTTACAATATTTTTATTATTGTTGTTGAATACCATCAAGCTGGAACCTACTCATAGTTGACCGTCTAGTGGGTTTTCAGTGGCAGTAAATCACACAAAATGAGATTGCCCATCTTTCTCCCAGAGAGCAGCTGATAGATTTGAACCATGTGTCTTGGAGATTGCAGCACAGCTTCTTACTACTAGGTCACCAGAGCTTTCTATTACTGTCTGATTTTTAAATACTCCTTAATAGTTGTTCCATGTAATGGTGAGTAGCTTCATTCACAGTGGACCTGAGAGTGGTAAGGTAAAAAGATAACATTTCTTTTCTCTGTTACTGATTTCAGCTGTGAAATTCTAAGACATACCACCTATTCTAATAATGCATACCGCCAATCTGATATTGAAAGGATGTTTGCCAAATAGAGATCAAAGACACTCAGAGGTGAATAAATCTAGAACAGGCTTTTTCAGTCTCTTGAGCTTTTTATTTGTTATAAATACAAGTCAATACCACAAGATGGCACCTTCTTACTTTCAACACCTATGATTACAAACAATTATCTCCATAAAATGGTCTGTTTTTAATGTACTGTTTTAGATAATAATTAAAACATTATAAAAGCAAGACTTTCTACAAACAGGATCAGTGTTTGATGTATATTAAATGAGGTCAGATAATTAAATAAAAAGAAGAATTTATAAATACCCAGATAAGAAAATTGAAATTAGAAAAGCAGAGTTTCCGTCATTAAACTGAATTACAACTGTGTAGGACTAATGCTCTACTTACGTGGCTAAATTTTTATTAAAATACCATTTTAGTACTCCAATAATCTACCTCACTCTCCAATTTAACCACCTATTTCATCTGTATACCTCTAACATTCAATGCATTATTTCCATCAAGACCCACCTAGCTTTCAGTCCAGAAATTATGCACACTCTAACATTTTTAATTGCTACAATTCACCCATGAAGTGCCATCCACCCCAGTTACAAAATAAAATATAATATTTAAAGGTAAAAACTCAGAGAATTTCTGAAATGGCAACCCATTCTCTCTGTGTTCATGAAAATAGGCAATCCAATTTGAAAGTTTTTGAACCAATGTAAACTCTAGAAAACTCAGTGTTGAAATATGGGAAGAAAAAAGATGTGCACTAATATAGTGCGTAACGGTGCAGTGTCAGACTCATCATTGACGGTAAATGCCTTGAATGGACTTTCCTCTGGATTGTCATCATGCTGCTGAAGATAAAGTTTACTCAAGTCTGTGAGAATCCCATCATGGTTCCTTCCTCCCATTTCCAAACAGGAAGAGCAGGGCTTTCGGGTCCCTTGGGGAAACCAAAAAAATTACAAAGGAAAACACTCACACCCACAAACAACTCTGAAACAAAAATGGCAGACCTATTGATCTTTGACTCCACATCCAGGAAGTTGAGGCAAAATTACTTTTGCGAGATTTGCATTCTGCCTGGTCTATCACATCATGAGATTCCTCAAAAAACTGAGAAGTCTGAGAGCTACAAAAGAGAAAGCGGTTAAGGCAGTTGATGTCTACATTTGGATTTCTTTTTCGGGTTACATGTCTAAATCTCCATCGTAGGCTAAGGTCAGAGGCTTCTGTTGGGGAGGTGTGCTTTGATGTGGTTTTGGCTTCTTGCTGCAAAGAGAAAAGCATTCATCAGGTAAGGAAGGTCACAGAGCTGTTTTATGACAATGCACATGATTAGGCGGGCTTTTCTCAGGGCTTCTTTTTAGAATATTTATATATTTTTAACTTGTTTTCAGGAGGAAAGCATCTCCCCTAAGCCCCTAAATCTTAAGACATGCTTAGTGAAACAACGGACCTAATAGATAGGCTTTTTTCCATTCATGGTTTTGCTTATCAGCAAGGAGGTGGGCATCTGCTAATCACTGATTGCAGCTATTGTGACCTCTGCATCATTGAGGATTAACATCATCTGCAATCAGGACAGCCAGACTCTTTTGCTCTGCACTCCTCTTGTGTTTAATAAACACAGTTCTGCCCTATACTGAAAGCTGGCATCAGCTGCTACATCACCAGAAACTTTGCCGGAACAGTTTGACCTGTTCTGCTGGGCAAAGCCATTGTCACCTATAAACTGCTTTTCGCGGGTCAGGGAGCACTGCCATTCCCTGCGAGGGAGGCTGCCAGTGAATGCCAATCCTAAGTAACAGCTCAAATCTGGGGCAAAACACTGCGCATTACACGCCTAGTTTCCTGTGAGCCTTAAATTTTGAGCTGTGGTGCTGGAGAAGAGTATTGACGGTACCACAGACTGCTAGGAAAACAGATTCATCCTGGAAAGGGTAAAACCAGGCGACTCCCTGGAGGCAAGGATTTTGACGCTCCATCTAACATACTTTGGTCATGTTGTAAGGAGGGACCAGTCCTTGGAAAGGGACACCATTCTTGGGAGGGTGGAGGGACAGCGCAGGAGGGGAAGGCCCTCTAGGATGTGGATTGATTCAGTGGCTGGGGTAATCGGATGGGTGTGTCAGAGACTGTGTGATTGGCACAGGAAAGAGCAGAGTTTAGGGCTGTTGTACATAGGGTCGCGACTCGACAGCACATAACAACAACAACAACAACAATATTTATACCTCCAATCTTTCTCTTCTTCACCTCAACTCAGTAGTTCACCCTCCAGGGGGTTTTCCCCGAGGCTGTAAATCACTGTCCATCTTTCTCCTGTGCAGCAGCTGTGCCCTTCCTTCTCTGTTATTCTTTCTAAACCCAGCTCTCTGTGAACCCATCTTTATCAGCAGGGGGGCGATCTTTATCTTTGCCCCCAAATTTCTGGATTTATTTTATTGTTGTTGTTGTTCAGTACCATTGAGTCAGAACAGAGTTACAGTGGACCCTCCAGCGGGTCGTCAGAGGCAGTTAATTCCATGGGAGGAGACTGCCCATTCTTCTCCCTTAAAGCAGCTGGTGGCTTTGAACCATGCACCTTCGAGATTAGGATTGCAGGGCGGTTTCTTACCATTAGGCCACCAGAGATTGCACACATGCTAAGTGTTCTAAAGAAATGATCTCAGCAAGTTCCAGAACAGCACTACAAGGTGGACATTAGGATTTTTACTACTTTCTGGATAAGGACTTGACCAGACACCCTTGAATAGATTCCAATTCATGGCAACACATATATATCAGAGAAGAACTCTGCCCCCCCAGGACTTCAGTGGTAAATTCTGCCAGAGCACATCCCTGGGCCTCTCTTCCAAAGTGCCTCTGAGTTGAACCTACAGTGTTTCAATTAACAGCTGAGCTTAACAGCAGTCTCCACTACCCAGACACTGCGGCCAGGGACTAAGGAGACTAATCAACTTTCCTCTCCTTGCTGAGCGAGAGTTGCAGCCTGGAATCTAAGACAGTCTAAGATAGAGATCCAAGCTTCTAAACTCTCCCTTGCGCCCCCCATTTATCTATGCCATTAATTTGACAGCTGGTAGATACTAATTCTTTTTAGTCTGTATATATACATTAATTTCCATCCTGAGCAAATGCAAATGAATGTTAATATAAAAAACACCCCATAACAGTTTACAATACACATTTCAGAATACCCACAATGTATAACCATATCCATTATCTACTTCCACGCTATTTTCATTATTACAAAAGGAAGCTCCAACCCCAATCAGCAACACCCCCTTTTCCTCTACTTTCTCCATTTCCCGATAACTACAACAAATCTGTTTTCAGTTACTATGGTTTACCTATTCTAGATTATTTCATAGACACAGAATCATACAGCCCTGTGCATTTGACTTCCCTCCCCCCGCTTAACATAATGACTACAAAGGTGAACTGTATCTTACTAGAATGTTATACCACAATACAATTAAAAACAATGTGTTTGGTAAAATTACAATGGAAATAGAATTCCCTAATTTCAAATGCCCATGTTCTAGCTAAAGAGGAAAAATTAATGTGATCTGAGGTTTGTAGCAAATTACATAAGCTAAATAAATCAATAAAATGTGATTTTAACAAAGCAAAACAAAATACAGGAAGCACTAAAAGGAGCCAGAAAAAACCCTATTAGTGACTCACTTTCTAAGACCATGCAGGCAGGGACAGCCCCTGGGGATTCTACACACAGCGGTGCTTCACAGGTAGAGTTTCTGCCTCCCATGCAGGAGACCTGAACTTGAGTCCCAGCCAGTTTATCTCATATCCTGGCACTACCCTTCTGTTAGGAAGCCCTGGTGGCCTAGTGGCAAGAAGCTTAGCTGCAATTCCAAAGACACATGGTTCAAGTCCAACAGCTGCTCCGTGGGAGAAGGACAGGAAATCTCTTCCTGAGAGAGAACTGCCTCTGAAAACTGGCCTGTGGGAGGGTCAGCTATGGGTCAGTTCAGACTCAATGGTACACCACAATAACAACCTTTCTGCGTGGAGCTCTGGTCGCCTAGTCTGTATAGTTTCACTGGTAACCCAAAGGCCAAACCTCTTTGGGGTGTGGGGGCTAATGAGCTCAAGAGCTTTAAAGCTTTAGAAACTGCATGGGAAGCTATGAATTGGTTCTGACTCAACGACAGTGAGAGAGACAGAGAAAAACACACACACACACACACACACACACACACACACACGATTGAGCAAATGAGAGAGAGAGCCCACAGCCTAGGAGAGACCTTAGTCTTCTTGCACGTTGTGATGATGCTAAGAAGGTTGCAGTGGAGTTTCTAGATTAAGATAGTTCAGTAAGAAAGGTCTGGTGCTGTTCTTCTAAAAGTCATTCAGTGAAGACTCTAGGAACCCCAACAAATCATGAGGATGGCTCAGGACCAACAACCAGTTGGGGCCTAGAGAGCAGCTAACAATAACAGCTCATAACCTACAGCTGAAAAGCCAGAAAGGTGCATATGTGAGTGAAGATTCTCTGTTGAGGAATTCTTAGCTGAGTTCCTTGGCAGTCTTCAAAAGGGCTCCTTCATGATTATCTGAACAGCATTCAACTTAACTTTCTCTTTACTTCTATATTCCAATAGTTTTCATTATTTCATTATTTTCATGGACCCTGATTCTCCCACGGAAAACTGAACCCAGCCTGAAGTGAGGCCTGATCACATTAATCCACAGCACTTCAAGGGATTAAAGAAAGTGCACAAAGAGGCTGGGATCACAAAGCAGGGACTGTATGCACATGTACTGTGGCAGGAGAATTGATGGGGGAGGGTGTCTGAATGTCAAAAACATAAAAATGGAAAGACACAAAATGCCTCTTTGCTGATTTTTTTCAGAAGTGGTAGAAAAGGAAATACGTTCATGGTTTTAAGAACAGTTTTTGGCATTTTGTCCTTAATTGGCATCTCCAAGGTCTCTAAGGCCCTAGTGGCACAGGAGTTAAAGCAGTTCACTGCCAACTGAAAGGTCAGTCCTTTGAACCCAGCAGTTGCTCTGAGGTTTTGCTTCTGTAAATACTCAGAACACAAATACTCATTAGCATCAAGTCAGAACTGATTCATAGTCAACCCTCTCGTATTTCTGAGGCTGTAAAATTCTATGGAAAGTGACTGCTCATCTTTCTCACAGGGAGTCACTAGTGAATTCCTACAGATAGAGGGGCACATGGCCTGTGGGTTAGCAGTTCAGCTCTCCGTGGACGAGGCTGCCAGGTCTGCCTTCCACAGAGACTTCTTATTGAGCAACGTCTAGTTGGAAATGACCCATAGCTGCCCCTCAAGCAGGTTTTCAGAGGCAGTAAATCACATGAGAGGAGGTTATCCATCCTTCTCCAGTGGAACAGCTGGGGATTTGAATCCCGTACCTTTGGGACTGCAGCGCAGCTTCAAACCTGGCAATCCTATGAGTGAGTTCTACTCTCCCATAGATTGCTATGAGTCAGAACTGACTTGACTAGATTTTTTACTGGGCCAAGTGTTCCATGGGTAACACTAACAATTGGCAAAGTGCTGGCCTACTAACTGAAAGACTGGGGTCTCAAACCCACTCAGCGTAGGTTAACGAGAAAGGTCTGGTGATCTGCTTTTGAAAGGTTACAGCATGGAACCCAGTGTGTGCTGGCATACTAGGTAGTTCCACTGGTCAGAACGGATGTGGTGACAACTGGCTCTGTTTGATTATCAGGTAAAGAGACATTAAAAAGTTTTAGTTCTTAGAAGTATGAAGGTTGAGAATGAGAATAAGGAGGGATCGAGAGAATAAGATAAAGAGATAATAGTGATGCCTTGGAAGTCAGGCAAACTTAGCTAGCCTGTGTGAGCTGTGTTCAAATGATGCACAGATGTTCCCAGGTATGGAATTATGGACACTGTCATTTTCGTAAATAAATAGGGCCTTGGATCGTTCTAGGATGTGGGGTGTATTAGGGATCATAGTTATGGAAGCCTCTTTGTGGGTAGATGCTAAAATTATAACAACAAATGTGTGATACTTGTGAACTTTTGTGGACTTTAAAAGATAACAGCTTTTAAAATGTTAGTAATCGTTTGGAATAAGACAGTACTTTTCTGGGTAGCTGTGGCTCGAAGAGCTTCCACACACTCCTGGCACCTAACACACCATGACCAGCAGTCATCTGGAACCTCTCGCACGCATCCCTAATCCATCATGCCAGTCTTTCTTGCTGTGCTGAGATGCAGGCTCATAAGGCTTCCTAATGGAGCACTTTCGGCAGCCACCAGCCTTTTAGACTTGGCACAGGGAATGACACCATTATGCAATCTTGGGTGTAAAAGGCAATTGATGTGCCTTCTTTCAGGACAATTTGCATTTTAGTAAAGGATGAAAAGCTTCAACCAGCAACCTGAGCTCTTATCTGACTGACAGGTAAGTGCTGGCACTTCTCAGCACCCTGAAATTGAAGCCACAAGGACCCATCTTCATGCCAGGAGATATCAAACAGCCTGATGGGAGTACGAGAACACATTACTGAGCTGTGCCGGGGAGGGCTGAATGCACACCGTTAACCAGACATCTTCCAGGAACTATGACGATGTTAACTACAATCTCAGTCAAGGTTGTCCCTCCTAAATTGCTTCATGGCTCTTCATTGCCAGGGGCCCTGGGGCATCAGCAATGCTTCTACCACTAAGAACACTAATGGAGATGTACAAGGGGTTGTACTGAACAAAGTGGCATATAAGAAGGCTATTTTTCTCTATTTTCACAAAAGCATTTCCAAGTTTTATTATAAATTGCTTTCATCTAAAGTGTACACCAAAGATCTGACATATTACAGCAATTCTCTTGTCTTAAGCCTGTTATCTTGACACAAAACATAAAATCCCCCAAACTGTCACCCTCTCCCTCTTCTGTAAGCTACTTAATAGAATTAGATGCTGTGAAAATATCTATTTGGATTTCTTTAGGCGGCTCATATATAACAGCAAATGAGATGGGCTTGGGTGTCAAAAGGTCTCTTTGCAGGTCTGTTGTCTTGTTTTACACATGGGATGAGGAGAATCTAAGAAATGTGAAAGTCATTATATTATGTTCAGTCTAAACAGGCATTAGGGTTATGCAAGGGAAAGAAGTTATGGAGACTGAAAAAAAGCACACACTCTGAGGTCAGGCAAACCTGAAATAGTGACCTCAGTTTTCTGGGATTAATGCTATTCTCTCAAAATGATAATAATAATGTTGTTATTGTTATGTTCCATCAAGTCACCTGTGACTCATAGCAACTCTGAAGCCTACCCTGTCCTGAGCTAGTCTCACTGACTCCAACACACCTACCTCCATTGCCCCAGTTACTGTACCAATCCATTTCATCCAGGGTCTTCCTCTCCTGCACTGTCCCTCCACCGTTCCAAGCATGATGTCCTTCTCCAAGGATTGATCTCTCCTGGACACATGCTAAAAGTATATGACACTGAGCTTTAAAATCCTAGCCTCCAGGGAGAAACTCAGTTTCACCCTCTCTAAGATAGACTGATTTGTTTTCTTGGTGGTCCATAGTATGGTCAAGATTCTTCTCCAGCATTACAACTCAAAGGCACCCATTCTTTAGTCATCTTAGTCATTATCCAGCTCTCTGATGCATAGTAAGTAACTGTGAAGACCATGGACTGGATCAGACGTACCTTAGTGTCTAGACTTGACATCATAGCAATGAAAATTGCTATTGTTATTATAATGGAATGATAATGTCAATTGCTGACTAGATTATTATTAGGATTAAGTAAGGCAATCTACAAAAATTACCTGGTGCTTGGCATAAAACAATATTAACTTTCTTTCTGATTTTATGTCTAAAAATTATGAATGATACATTTGGTTTTACTACTATTCTTATGGCCTTGTGGATAAAGAGTTGCTTTGCCAACCCAAAGGCACAGGGTTCAAAATCAGCAGCTCCTCTGAGGAGAAAGATAAGGAATCCCCATTTGTGCAATTTTGCAGCCTCTGAAAACCTGCTAGAGAGTCAATGATGAATCAGTTCCAACTTAACAGCACACAACAACAACAACAACAACAACAACAGTACCATTTATTAATTTACTTAATAAACATCAAACTTGTCTTCTACTAAAATGATCAATAAAACATAGTTATTAACTTTCTTCCTGGAAGAAAAAAGAGGAAGGTGTTCACAGAAGTAATGACTGACCCCAACCTGTGGTAAATCTCAGAGGAATGCATAATTCCAGACTGTATGATAAGAAAACATTAGTATTTGAATTGGGCTAAGAAGAAATGGTAGGGAACTCCGGTGGTGCAGTGGTGAGAAGCTGCCCTACAATCTGAAAGGCACCCACCCGGCTGGAATCCAGCAACTGCTCTATGGGAGAAGGATGGGCAATCTCTTCCTGTGTGATTAACTGTCCCTGAAAACCTGCTGAAAACCAGCTATGAGTCAGTTCTGACTCAAGAGTAAACAAATAGGAAGAACTGATTGCCTCTCAGTAGCTACTGATAAAAACTCCATTCTGGATGAACGTGACATAAAAAGTAAACCATGGAAACAGAAGTCTCCTTGGGGAATTAGAAAATATTACTTTCACTGACCTAATGAAAATTTTTTTTCTCTTTCCAAAAAGTATGCCTCAGAAAGAAGCTGCCACCTTGTCTTTAGTGTCTCTAAAAACCTTTACATTATGAGTAACCATCCCGCAGGATAGCAATAACTAAGCATCTGACTCTTAACTGAAAGACTGATTGTTCAAAGGTGTCTCAGAAGAAAGCTCAGGGACCTAATTCTGAAAGATCACAGCCTTCTAATACATACCAACAAGTACGTGAATCTTGAGATAAAGTTTCCCAAAACAGTGGCACATGCATATTTTTAAAAGTACTGTCCATCAAATAGCTTAGAATATAAAGGTTAATGGTTACACACACACAAACTATATTTGATTATGGGGTGGGAGACTAAATTAATGGCAAACTGACTTCAAAGACAGATGCACACTCTGAGTCAAAATTTTATGGAGTATGGAATTAGAATAATGATCATACCATACTGAAATATTAATATGTGTACTAGGGAGTTTTTTAGATGTAAAATGGAACACATTAATTAATTAACAAAGTAGACAATTTACTATTTTATCTTGTCATGAAAGTTTATTAAATAAGCAAAGGTTTTTTGGTTTTGGGTGTTTTTTTTTCATTTTCCTCCATGAGGACTTGGGAGATATTGGGCCCATACAATACTCATTGCAAGCTCTCCAGAGCATAAGGAAATGAAGGTGAAAGCTCTTCGGCTTATACTGTGGAAGACGTTAGTTGACTGGCTTGGCAGAAAAGGAAGAGGAGCTTTGTTTTGCTGTCAATGGGATGGCAGTGCTCGGATATAAACAGAAAAGAGGGTGAACATGTGGAGGAAAGTTTTAGGAAGGCAGTACTCTGCTCTTGAATCCAAAAATAGAAGAGCTATTGTGTTATTACAGTTGTTCTTTGCTGCTGAGTCAGAACCAACCCACAGTTGACCCTTCAGCAGGTTTTTAGAGGCTGTAAATTGGATAAGAGGCGATTGCCCATGTTTTATTTTCTTTGAGACAGGTGGTGTATTTGAACTACTTGCCTTTGAGTTGACAGTACAACTCCTTACCCACTAGGCCACCAGAACTCCCGTGTGTTACCGCTGTAAGGGGATTATTTGGGATGAAAAATGAACATAGGCATGAGAAATGATGAACAGAAGCATTATGAAATTTGTGCCCTGGAATGTAAGGAGAAAATCCTATGATGTTTGATATTCAAATACAAACAATCTTCAAACACTCTAGAAGTGAATTTTTTTTACCAGTTAGTTAGTGAAGTACTTAATTTTCTAGAGCCTGGAGTTGTAGGCAGATGGGCCTCAACAGTTATCAGTAAAGGAATGGATTAAGGCAAGTGTATTTTTAGGCAGGCGAGAATAGAGAAATATACAAGTAACAATTTCTGATTGTTACTACATGGTATTTTTCTCTTAGATATTTTGGGAAGAAAGAACCACATGATGTGAATTTGGCAATTAACAAATTTATAAGATTAGTAAATTTAGCTATTAATGGGTAGACCTCATCCACGTTACCCTCAGACAGCATCAGATTATCCTATTGAAAATGCTTGCATTGGTTTTATAATTTCAGAGCCCTTTTCCATGTGTCAAACCTTCACTGTCATTTAAGATTCTCCTCTTTTTATTCTTTCTAGTAGTGATTATTTTCTTTCACTGTGAACCTAATAAAACATTCAACTTAACATTTTCTCATTAAGACAGGAAGCAAGAGATACTTAAAAAAACAACTAATCAATTCAAACACACAAAAAAGGACTTGGAAAACCATTTGATTATAGATGAATGACAAACTGAAAGTATTACGAATGGAAAGCCAATTTCTAGAGATTCAATTTCTATCACTGTAGGTGGCACAAAAAATTAAAGTCATCTTACTTACTTCACCAACTTTCACTGACCAAGGTAAAGATGTTAAAAAAAAGAAGTAAAAAAAAAAAAACCACACCACGAGCCTATGTAGCCTTGGAAACTGAATTTGAAGCCGAATATACAAAGGCTGGATTTAAATTAAGTTTAAAACTTGAACAAAAATTCTCAAAGAAATAGTCTGAGACAGATGATGAATATAAATATCTCTGTGTGACGGAAAAAAGTGAAACAACACTTTGATCACATTTAAAAAAAAACAAACCTGAAAATTCAGCATGGGAGGTTAATAAAATATTCTTAACACATTTGAAAACACTCAAATATATTTACTTCTGTCTGTTTTCAGGGGTACTAATCACAGCTTTAGTTTACTTGGCTCCATAGTCAACAGTCTTGGCACCAGCAGCCAGGAAATTAAAAGGTGCATTGCCATGGGAAAGTCTGC
>NW_006399893.1:3022359-3022865 GCF_000299155.1 Elephantulus edwardii | reverse complement strand
AAAGCATCCTTGATTATAGCAACATGAGGTTTGAATTTGTTCTTCCGTTCCTTGAGCTTAAGATATGTTGAGCAAGTTCGGCCCTTTTGAGCAGCGGTAGGAAAGTTAAGGGTAACAAAGAAGTATGAGGGATGAGTTAAATTCTCTCTTTCTCTCTACATGTTGTTGTTAGATGTCATCAAGTCTTCTATAATTCAGAGCAGCTCTGTGACCCTTGTCCTTTCCTGTGCCATCTCTGTCAGGCTCAAGCCCATTGCTATAGTCAAAATGATAACCCATCTCATCGATGGTCTTCCTCTGTTTCTCTCTCTGTCTATATTCCATATCTATCATCTATTTATTGTTCACAGCTTCAGTTTGCTCGGCTCCATGGTCAACACTCTTGGCACCAGTAGCCAGGAAATAAAAAATCGTATTGCGATGGGAAAGTCTGCTGTTAGGGACCTCTCTAAAGTACTCAAGAGCAGCAGTGTCTCTCTGGAGACTAAGGTGCGCCTGATACAGGC
>NW_006399893.1:3015309-3022259 GCF_000299155.1 Elephantulus edwardii | reverse complement strand
GGAAGGGAAGGCCCTCTATGAGGTGGATTGATTCAGTGACTGGGATAATTGGGATGGGAGTGTCAGAGACAGTGCGATTGGCACAGGACAGAGCGGAATTTAGGGCTGTTGTACATAGGGTCGCTATGAGTCGCAGGCGACTCGACAGCACATAACAACAACAACAACAACGACAACAACAACATCAACTAAAATATAGTCTGTACAAGGAACTATCATTTTTTTTCCCCAGGAATAATACATTTATAGGAACTAGTCATTTAAAGAGAAGAGCTTTGGGGTTTCACAGTTAAATTTTCGTTTATAGCTATTCAACATTAATAAACATGTGGCTCTACTATTTAAAACTCACCAACAAGATGTTTGAAGTAATTAGCGAATTTGTCTAACTGGTTGAAACAACCATTTGCCAACTAGAATTAACTAATGCAACCTTAACTGCCTATCAGTATTAGCCTGGGAGTTTTAAGCATCCTGATGATCTGACTCTGCCCATTACTAATGAAATAAATTTTTCTAAGGGTGGGATTCAAACTCAGATAAAGATTTCCAAGAGATGCCACTATACATTCTAAGCTGAAAACCACTTATCTGAAAGTTCTTTTAACTCAAAATACTAAAGCTTATGAAAATTTAAAAAAACCCACACACTCTTGCTTTTGTTAGATCCCCTTGAGACTATTATGACTCATAGAGACCCTATCACAACAGATGTGAACCCTGTCCCATCGTGTGTCATCCTCATCATTTCTGACATACTTTAGCTCACTGCTGCAGTCATTTCACCTTGTTAAAGGTCATCTTCTCTTTCTCCTACCTCCCACTTTTCCAAGCATGAGGTCCCCTGACAACATGCCCAAAGTAATGTGAGCTGAAGCTTTGCAAACCTAACCTCCAAAGAGCATCCTGATTACTCCTCAAGACATACCTCTATTTAAGACATGGCTGTTCTACAATCCCTATCTATTTGTTCCTTGGAGAGTCCATGAGATACAGATACTAAGTACTCTTCTCCGATATCACAGCTCAAAGACATCGATTCTTAAAAATTTTTTTTGAAAATTTCTTAAAACTCAATTAAAACAAATTAGAATGTTGTTATTTTAAATGAGCACAGTTAAGGTAATGATCTTTTATTTCAGCAGTTTGGAAACACTGAATGCCCAATTAAACTATTTGGAGATTATTTTTTTACCTTAAAAGCCATGTTATAATAGTCAGTGTCCTTAACAAAACACTTTTTTTTGTAGTACATATAAAATCCTTAAGAATATGGAATATAAACTTATTAATTGGTACTTACCAAACAAGGTAGGAAGTAAATACTAGGAAAATCATGATAAGAAAACCGCCACCTGAAACGCCATAAACCCACATTTTTACTCGACCATCTGAATGAAACAGAGATAAAAGGACGAGTTTAGTGTTCATAAGTCTAAAGCATCTGAGGGCAACATAATGCCAGACAACTCCACGCTGGCCACTAGTTCTGCACTTGAAATGAGTGGGGACCTTCATAGCCAGCTGTAAACACACTGCAAAAGCTGATATACTCAGGCAGACTCTGTAAACTGAGAGATGGAATCAGGAATTGGTAAGGTTTTTTTTTTTTTTCCTGGGAAATCCTTGAAATATAGTTTCATAGTAGACAGAAAGTTATGCTACCAAGACCAAGGCAGGTGATTTTAATCTGCGGCCCTCAAGCTTGGTTTAATTGTTTTTGGTCAAACATTCTTCTAAGTGGTCTAGCACTGCATTGCTTTACAGGGGTAACTCGTGGATGTTGTGATGCTAAACAACACTTTGACACTGATGTGCCAAATGTGATAATGGTTACCCATGGTGGACAGTGTTTGGTGGAATGCCCCAATTAAAACAAGGTTGGAAGCAGGAGTGGCATCCACTTCCAAAATGGCATGCCTCCAGAAACTCTATGAACATAGAGAAATGACCAAAGTTATAGAAGTGTTCGGGTCTTTCATTAATAGGGTTGCTAAGAGTCGTCTATGACTTTACGACACTTAACAACAACAACAACAAGAAGTAAAAATTATATCTTGTGAATGAAACAATGCTGTAAACGATAAGCCATCTTCAAGTCAATTTTCTATGCACAGTGACTCTGTAGGAAAGAGCAAACTTCTCATAATCTTTGTGAGGCCATAAATCTCAGCAGATGCAAACTGCTCCATTTGTCTCCTGTGGGTTCTCTGCTGGATTTGAAACCATTAGCCTTTAAATTAGCAGCTCAGTAATTAGCCACTGTGCCACTAGGGCATGTCTAAATTATATTACATTATATTAAATTATATATATTAAATTATATAATTATATCTAAATATTACATGGTAACTTTTTTTTTTTTACTTTTTGCAGATACAAACAGTTCCCAACTAAAGAGCCACAGACTGTAACGTCATAATGGAATATTTATTTAGCTGTGAATGCTTTATTATGTATTTGAATTTTGACTTAAAGATACATAATAATAACAGTCATTCAAAGGTAGCAGAAAAAATTCAATATATTTAGATATTATTAAATAGAACAAAGAAGAAAAATATGATTAAGAAACAACTCTACATGGACAGGCCTCTAACTACTAAATTAATTTGGGAAGCTATATTTTCTGACTGATGTAAAGTGAACCTAAATCACGTGGCCAAACAAGCTAATCAATCCACTAAATCACTGTGCACATTGTTTTGAATTTGATGTCTCCCAGAGGTAAGCAACAAAGAGTATGCAAATACTCTCATTTATTTTGTGACTTCTACTATGTAAGATATAACTTGATTAAATGTCTGGTGTTTTGATAAATGACAGAAAATTGAGTTGTCTCTGGTAACCTTATGTTTTTGCTTTACTTTATGTTTGCAGACAGCCAACTAAACTTAGAATGGGATAAAGGTAATGCCTTCACATCCTAAGGGAATTGCTTCTCTTCCTGAAAGCAATGAACACACAGAAGGTTCATTATACAGTACCAATGTGATTAACTGCAGGACAAAACACACATATCAGTATCTCATTCTAAAGCCTTCTGTGGAATGAAAGACAATAAAAATATATTGTAAGCAGCACTTGTTTTGCGTAAAACCACAATTACTTTCAATTATATTATGGCTTCCTATTACAGTTTTTGCTTATGGGACAATTTTACCCTTCAGTCATGTTTTAGAGTGAAGCATCAATGTACTAATAATATTTTCTTGCAGTCATGAAACTTTTAGCAAAGCTTTGAATCTGATCTCTTTGAAATACTAATGATGAAATCTCTTCGTCCAGGATTTTTTTATTGGCAAAAAAAAGAAAGGTCTTCTGTGAGTGAGAACACATCTTAGATCTCATTATCCATAAAATCTTATCTAGTTGCAGCTTTCAAAAGGTACAGTGTCTTTAAATCCTCAGGGTACTGGCATGTGGTTGATGCTTCATTCATTTGCTTATGTGGTTCCTTAACAAGTAATTAACATAAAATTTAAAAGTAATAGTGTATATAATAAAATTTTGTTATGTGCCATTAAGTCTGAGCCTATGTATAACAGTGCTAAACCCTGCTCTATCCTGGGCCAACCTTATTGTCTCTGACACACCTACCTTCATTATCGCAGTCATTTTATCAATCCATCTCATAGAGGGTCTTCCTCTCTTGCCATGTCCCTCCTCCCTTCCAAGCTTGATGTCCCTCTCCAAGGACTCGTCCCTCCTTGCATCATGCTCAAAGTATGTCAAAGCCTCAGAATCCTTGCCTCCAGGGAGCAAGCTGGCTTCACCCTCTTCTAGGACGAACCTGTTTGTTCTCCTGGCAGTCCGTAGTATAATCAATACTCTTCTCCAGCACCACAGCTCAAAGGCATCAATTCTCTTTCTCTTATCCCTAGTCATTGTCCAGCTCTCTGACGCATAACAAGTATTGGGAAGATTATGGCCTGGGTCAGGCCCATCTTAGTCTCCAGACTGACATCATTGCTTTTCAGTACTCTGGAGAACTCCTTGACTACAGATTTTCCCATAGCAATTCATCTGTTAATTTCCTGGCTGCTGGTACCAAGAGTGTTGACTGTGGAGCTAAGCAAACTAAAGCTGTTAACAATCTAAATCTCTTCCCCATCTACCATAATGATGCCAACTGGCCAAGTGATAAGAATCTTTGTTTTCTTGATGTTGAACTTCAATCCATATTGAAGGCTGCAGTCCTTGAATTTCTGCAGCAAGTGCTTCAGGTCTCCTCAGTTTTAGCAAGCAAAGTTTTGTCATCTGCATAATGCAAGTTGTTGATGAGTCTTCCTCCAGTTCTGATGTCACTCCCTTCCTCATAGAGTCCAGCCTCCCAGATGACCTGTTCTGCATATAGATTGAAAAGGTGTGGAGATCGGACACATCCCTGGCGTACACCCTTCCCTATTTTGAACCATGCAATTTTTCCTTGTTCTGTTCTGATGACTGCCACTTGGTCCAAATATATGCTTCTTTTTCTTTTCTTTTTTCTTTTTTTTACCGTATTAACAGTATTTATTTATCTTTCCTCAGTCAAACCGTGAGCCAATCACTTTCCCCAGAAACACATAGGATAGACAAGACGGGGGGAGAAAACCAACAAACTATGGGAGGTGGAGATGGCTCCTTTATATGGCGAAGAGGTTCAGAAAGACCACCATCAGACAAAAGAGCCCCATGGCCTCTGAGACAGCAAAGCCCAGAATGGCTTCAGAGAAGGACTCCTGGCATAACCAATGATGAGGTTCCCAAACACAGTCCCAATCCCAGCTCCAGAGCCAGCCACTCTAACCGTGGCAGCCCCAGCCCCAATGAACGTGGCTGCTGTATCAATATCCCTTGAGATAGTGCTGGTTTGGAAGTTGCAACTAAGGATAAATGCAATCAAGGAACGTGGGACTGTCAAGCAGCTGAAATTCTCATCTCTCAGTGTCTCTGGTTGTTTTAGGACCACTGTAGACAATGGATGGCTCAGTAGCTGAGAGACACTCCTGAGCAGGGAAGGGGTGGAGGCAAACTTGGTGCAGGTATACATTTTCAGGGGAGGAGGGGCTATATGGCAGGAAAGCTCCTTCTAGTTCAGAGAAGACAGAGAAGGGAGGGGGGCCTGGTCCAAGTATATGTTTCGCATAAGCACAATTAAATATTCTGGAATCCCCATTCTTCTCAGAGTCAGCCACAGTTTGTTGTGATCCACAGTCAAATGCTTTTGCATAGTCAATGAAACACAGCTAGACATTCCTCTGGTATTCTCTGTTTTCAGCTGAGATCCAACTAACAGCAGCTATAATATTCCTAGTACCATGGCATCTTCTAAATGCAGCCTGCACTTCTGGCAGTTCTCTGATGATGTGCTGTTTCAGTCATTTTTGGATAATCTTCAGCAGGATCTTGTTTGCATGTGATACTAATAATATTGTTCAATAATTTCCTCATTCTGTCAGGCCACCTTTCTTTGTGATGGGAACAAATACAGATCTCTTCCAATCAGTTTGTCAGGTGGTTGGCCTCCAGATTTCTTGGCACAACTTAGTGAGTACATCCAGAGCAGCACCTGTTTGTTGAAATATGTCAACTGGTATGCCATCAATTCCTGGGTTCATAAAGTTCTAAATAAAAATGTGTATGAATTGAAATAATATAGACACATTATATATAAAAAAATCCAAGACAAAATTTTGGAAATCTTAAACTGGATCTTTTTTCTCTCTTCCTCTTTCTTTCCTTCTCCACCATTCATCGTTGTTGTTGTTGTTAAGTGCCATTGAGTCATAGACGGCTCATAGTGATCCTATGAATGAAAGATCTGAACACTTGTATAATAACTTTCATTGTTTCTCCAAGTTCATAGAGTTTCTGGAGACAAGTTATTTCTGAAGTGGATGCCACTCCTGCTTTCAAGCTTGTTTTAATCTCGAAGCTCCACCAAACACTGTCCACCATGAGTAACCATTATCACGTTTGGCACATCAGTGGGACAGTGTTTAGCATCACAGCAACCACGAGTTGCCTCTGTACAGCAAATTGATAGATCAGTACTATACTGCTTAGAAGAATGTTTGGCCAAAAACAATTAAAGCCAGGCCTGAGGGCCAAAGATTAAAATCACCCACTCTGGGCTTGGTAGCATAACTTTCTATCCAGAGAGCTCTCTCTATGTGGTTAAGTGCCGTCGAGTAGTAGATGATTCATAGCTCCCTATGAATGAATGACCTGAACACTTGTATAAAACTTTCATCGTTTCTCCATGTTCATCATTAGCAGTGGTTAAAATCTGAAACCCTCCTTATCTGATTTGTCTTACTTATTATTGGAACTTACCTGGATCAAGGGGTTGAAGAGACCATCCTTTGAAAATATCATGGATTTTTGAGTTCACAGGTCTGTTCTTTCCAGCAAGATTTTTAACGTCAGCTTTCTTATCCTCTAGGCCAGGTATTTTCATGCAGTAATCCAGAAACCCATTTGCCCTCATGATCTCTGTATAACCCTTCTCACAACCACAGATGCCGCCCTGTAGCATAAAGAAATATTTTCACAGGTTATGCTATAAATTGTGCAGATGCAAAAGAACCATTTATATTTTGTAATCACAATGCATTTGATGTATCATGGCAATTTAAGCTGCTCAGAACTTATTTTCCAATAAGATGAAAATCCAATAAACAGTTCACCTTTCTTGAATTTCAAAGTCAAGCTTTAGATAAATAGCTTGTGCTTACAATTCTGATACTTTCCAAATATGAAATCACAATTCTTTGTGGACAAGGTTCATGAGTTACATCCCTTTCCTCTCTTACAGAAGTAATTTAGGAATGCTAAGGATTTTCAGCTCTACCTCCAGATATAACAGACTTCTGTCCACTTGTTCTAAGCTGGCCTTTACACTGAGAAGAAAATCAACAAGATGTGGGGTGTGTGTGTGTGTGTGTGTGTGTGTGTGTGTGTGT
>NW_006399893.1:3001991-3011459 GCF_000299155.1 Elephantulus edwardii | reverse complement strand
GTGTCTCTCTGGAGACTAAGGTGCGCCTGATACAGGCCATGGTTTTTGCAATCACTTATTATGCATCAGAGAGTTGGAGAATGACTGGGAAGGATAGAAGCAGAATTGACGCCTTTGAGCTGTGGTACTGGAGAAGAATATTGAATGTACCATCGACTGCCAAGAAAACAAACAGATTCATCGTAGAGAGGGTTAAAGCAGGCTTCTCCTTGGAGGCAAGGATTCTGGGGCTTCGTCTGACATACTTTGGATATGTTGTAAGGAGAGACAGGTCTTTAGAGAGGGACATCAGGCTGGGTTGTGTAGAGGGACAGCACAGGAGGGGAAGACCCTCTATGAGGTGGATTGATTCAGTGACTGGGGTAATCAGGATGGGTGTGTCAGAGGCAATGAGATTGGCACAGGATAGAGTAGGATTTAGGGCTGTTGTACATAGGGTCGCTATGAATCACAAACGACTCAATGGCACATAACAACAACAACAACAATCATCTATCTAAGCACACTAATATAAACCACATATTAAAATATATTTTTATTATTATTATTTTATCATTCATGTATATTGTGTTCCGTACAGACTTTAATTTACCTTCTACTTCATTCATTTATATCATTAATTTCTATTTCCTCCCTTACAGTCATACCAACAACTGCTTTTGTCAAAGTGTGTAAGCCAGGTACGTCATGCCTCCTGCTCTAATAGTCCTGTTTCAGAAAGTCAATTGCTGATCCGCGCATCCCTATCAAACCAGAACTCTGAGGAAGTAAGTACGACCCATTCTGCTGAGGCATCCTCTGTTCAACTGGGAAACTTTGAGCATCTGCACAAACAAGCGAAGTCCAGTCCAGAGAAAGCCACCAGGTGGTGGCAGCAATCAACTCTAGTTCCCAGCAAGGATCATCTTCACTTTCTCGGGCTGGTACTGGTGAACTCATCCCCAGCCTTCTGTGGCGAGGTTCAGAGAGGCATTCGCTTCCAGCTCAGGAGTCTATACTCCTCCCTGTGATCCAGACCTGCTGGTCTCCTCACTCAGCCCTTGTCCCAAGTTGGGTCAACAGGCCAGGGGTCCTCCCAGCTTCCTGCTTCTCTACTCGTCCACACATTTGTGAGTGCCAGGTGGGTAGCACTGAAGGAGCATGTCCATGCTCAGCCTGTTTCTTCATTGTTGTGGTCCTTCCACTTCCACTTCTTTGGATCCAGGTGACTGCTGTGAGTGAGCACACTCAAACCTCAGGTCTTGGAGATGGGGTCTGATGGACATCGGCTTTATCCTGCCTCAGAAGCCAAATAGCTTGTTCCAGTTATAAAAAAGACAGTCTTTTCCCCTTCTCTCCTCTCCTTTTTGCCCTTCTTTAAACTCTTTTAAGGTAAACCCTAGTAATCCTAGTGTAATCAAATTTACTAAACTACATCTAGTAAATATGAATGTGTACTTATTAATGTCTTTCAACTTAGTTTAGGTTTATGGAAGTCTAAAAACTTTCCTAAGGGAAAAAATTAGTCAGCTGAGAACACATATTAATAAATAAATGTAATATAAATTATACATCTGGAAGGAAGATTTAGCTACTGACAAACTTAAGGGTAAAAAGACCACCTTCCTGAACACTTAGTCCCCAAAAGGAATTTTTAATAGCTGTGATTTCTCCTACAGATGCCTCTAGATGGTACCATGAGCACACAGAATTGCTCCTTGGGTGATAGCAGATTACAGAAGAGCATCCGACAGAATACAGGAAACACAGATGACAGTACATGTGTGACACAGACAGTACATGTGTGACACAGACAGCCACAGGGTAACACAGACAGCACACACATGAAACAGACAGCCACCCGTGTAACA
Source organism: Elephantulus edwardii (assembly GCF_000299155.1). Lineage (NCBI taxonomy): Eukaryota > Metazoa > Chordata > Mammalia > Macroscelidea > Macroscelididae > Elephantulus > Elephantulus edwardii. Next base: position 3,009,609 of record NW_006399893.1, on the reverse strand, counting down.
CAGACAGCCACAGGGTAACACAGAAAGCACATGTGTAACACAGCCAGCGCACGTGTAACACAGAGAGCACACACATAACAGACAGCACACACATAACACAGATAGCCACATGTGTAACACAAGCAGCACATGTGTTGTCAGATAGGGCATGCATGACAGAGAACACACATAACAAAGACAGCGCACGTCTAACCCAGACAGCCACATGTGTAACACAGCACATGGATAACACAGCCAGCCACACAGAACACAGCCAGTGCACATGTAACACAGGGTCAGAGTATGCGAAGCAGCCTCCACAGGACTCACCTGCGTGCAATAGGAGAAGGGCTTTCTGCAGGCTGGGTTACACTGCCGAATAGCAGCGGGACGGGCCTGGGGGGAGCAGCCTCCTGAAAGGAAAGGCCATTATAAGTTGCAGATTTTTCTAGGAAAGATATTTTTAAATTTTTGCTTTTTCTTTTTTATTGATACTGGCCAGCATTTCAATTGTATTCTTTTAAAAATTCCATACTACCAGTTATGGTCTAATACCACTTCACTGCTTACCCTCAGATGAATTTTTGGGGATGGCAGGTTCTTCAAAGGGTTATCAGAGAAGAATATTTGTAACTTCTCAATTAGAAATTAATTGCTATTTTATAGCCCTACCTGAGGGTATAGTATGTTGTTATGTACCATCAAGTCAGAACCTTGGGGGCATAGTGTATGAAAGACAGGCTCAGTAAAAGAGATGAGAGAAGCTCAGTTTAAGTTGTGGAGTATAAAATTACCATTTGAATCCCTATTTGGTGTGTATTTTTAAATTAATTCCTTTAATTCCTGAAAAGCTCATTTAGTCACTAGAGCTAAGTCCAATAATCAAATGTCAAAATATATTGTCAAAATATATAGCCATCAGTCATTCATGGGATTATGCCATCAGAACGGTTGAATGCTGATAACATTCTTAATACATGTAAGCCAAACACACATAAAGGTACACATCAATTTTTAATAATGATCATATTGGAGACGCAACTGCATATCTGAAAGGGCACGTTTAGTAAGTGCTACATAAATATTTTGTATTTATTTATTACAAAGAGAGGGGGAGATATGTGCCCCTATAATTGGAAAATAATTTAAATACTAGTTTTGTCTTTCTGGATTTGAAATTCTAGAGAAAAGGGAAATAGCCTAGAAAGTATTAGGCCAAGAACTTGACTCAGCATGGGAGGACAATACTTAAATTCTATTTATATAAAATTGGTTACATTAACAGATCAATATCATGTACATTATGGAAATTATCAGCCAGTCATACTTTGTATATTTGGAGCCAGGAAAAGCTTTGTTCCAAAGGCAATGTAGAAGGCAGGCAGACCAGCATTCTCTGTGGAATGAAATAGCTACATTTTCACTGTCCTTTAAAAAAGAAAATAACCTGTCCAGATAAAACCCACACTCCAGGATTAGCACTGAGGTGGGAAATTAGTAATATGGGTGTTCGTGTCAACAGTTACACAGAAGTCTCATCACAAATGACTTTCTCAAGGGTGGCTCCCTTTCTTTAACTCCTGTTGTCAGTCATGTCTGAGACACAGAAACCTCCTGTCAGGATTCTGGGTCTGTAAATCGTAACTGGAGGAGATTGTTCACCTGGCGAATTTGAACCTCAAAACTTGAGAAACACACAGCCCTTGGGCAAGCAGCACAGCTCACTGTGGTCTGTACCAGCAGAGCTGCTGATCCTTTAAGGTAGCATTCCTTAAACTATTGTATACCTCTGGGACTGGGAGGCTGTCTTGGGAACCGGGTAGAAATAATTTTGTTTACACTGTTAAGAAAAAGGTTAGTTTTAATAGTATTTATAAGATACTATTATGGATGACCTGAGCTCAACATCAGAAGATGATAGTCATTAGCTAACATCTGAATGCAAGCTGTACCCTGGGGGAAGGGTTCATGCAGAGAAGTGGCCCTGGAACCAGCCAGCTTCCTCTCCATACAGTGTGGAGGAGCACGCTTTCTGTGTTTCTGTGAAGGTGAATTTCCAGGCCCTCAAGGGTTAACAATAACAACTTACAAAATGGGTAAAGAGCTAAAAAAGATTCCTGTAAATGATTTAAAGGGGCTATTAATAATGAAGGAACAGGATAAGGCAGCCTTGTTGAAGCTTTTATTCTTAGAGGCAATTCTTCCATCTCTAGGATAATCTCTTTATCAGCCACAGCACTACGTAAAAACAAGGACAGCAAATCTGTGCTGATAAGGCATGCAAACACTCCAATATTCTTAGACCATTTATTCAATGAAATAATATTCAGTGCCATAAATAAAGAACTTTTCCCTAGGTCTACATTATGTGTCTGGATAGTAAGTTATAATCATGGTTACAAAATACTCAATTAAGTAAGCTTCCAGTCAGAGAGGGCAAACCTCTAAAATCTACAGCAAAAAGGTTTTTCACTGTTAGCATATATGCTATTATTTTAATTTTTTTAAAGTTATTAACCCTTTTAATTTTAAAATTTTGTTTTGTGACTTAGGTGAATGTTTATAGGAGTTAATTTAAATTTGTATCTATGCACAGTGAAAACAAACAAGAATAACTATTTTATCTATCTATCAATCTATCTCATCATTTATCTATAATTGTCATTGACTCAGAACCACCTCATCATAACTGACCCTGCAGTTAGTTTTCAGAGACTGAAATTCTATGGAAGGAGTTTTCCCATTTTTCTCCTTCAAAGCACTTGGTGGATTTGAACCATCTGCCTTTGGGATGGCAGTGCAACTCCCTAGACACTAGACCACATGGTAGTGTAGGAATATAATGAGTTGAAGAAATTGGTGTTTGGGTCAATTTCTTTAACTTGTCTGAGATATTATGGATCTTTAAAATTGTTTGCTTTCCAAGATGAAAAGGTTTATTCAGTTAGTGAGGAAGATTATCTCAAACCACCTGCCTGCTCAACCTTTGTTTATAATTTATAAGCTAATTTTCACAAACAGCAACACTCAGAAGATGTTCTGAAGTGGCTGCGTGAGTCTTACAGAGGCACATACCTGTGACGTTAACACCATCTGAGCGTTGGCACCACACAGTTCGCTCATTATTGTTCCAAAGACCTGTTTTCCACGTGTAGTGATAGCACTTGCCTCCTGAAAGTAAGTGAATAACAAAACAGCACTTCTATCACATCGCACATTAAAACAGAACAAGCACTAATCCAGTAGCTGGGGGAAAACTTGAAAAATGCTCTTGGTACCTGTACAAGGGCGTGTTTCTAGGGCCTGCTGGGGGCAGCTGTCTTGGTTCTCAAAAGACTGAATTATAAATGTCCGTGACCTAGTCTGACGACCCATAGTCTCAAAGCTTCTTCCGTCGATGCAGGTTAGTTCACATGGGCTCCACTCTGACCACTGGGTTAAATGGCAGTCTCCTGAATGGATTGCAGCAATGGGAGGGGAAACAACAGGAAAATTAGGATTTAGCATCATTTAAACAAATAGAATTCACACCGGGGTTTGTGGTCATGGTGATGATATGCGTACTTTCAGTGGGACCCGACCCAGAGCTGAACCTCCAGTGGGTTTTCAGAGGCAGTAAATTTCATGGGAGGAGGTTGCGCACTCTTTCCCCTTGGATTAGAACTGCGTGTCTTTGAGATAGCAGTGCAGTTTCTTACCACTAGCCCATCAGAGCTGCAGGTTCAGAGTACTTTAAAAAGACTGGCTTATGGTTTTATAGTTAATCTACTTTCAAATTTATGGTTTAGTCTACTTTAAAAAGATTGTACCAACACTAGACTTAGATTTTAGTAATATCTAGAGAATGCCATGTGGCTGCCAGCAACAATAAAGTGTTTAAAGAGAGAGGTAAATATTATAGTAACTCAGCATGATAGCACTGTAAAATAGATGTTCATAGAAATTACATAAAAAGAGTATGTAGATCACTCTATCTTCTGGTCTAGAGACTATTTAATACTCTAAGTACATACACACATGTGTAAATATGTAAACATAGGCAAATTTATTTGTCTTTGTATTTATATTTTAGTGTGTGTGTCTGTGTGTGTGTGTACACACATAGCACAGCCACATTAAACCTACATCAATTTGTTTTAAAATTCACAACAAAAATTCATGCATATTATGTGATTTTCACATTTATAGACAACTTTCCTATTTGAGTGTTATTCCAAATCTGTGACCTTCCTTCCTGCACATAAGCTGTTATTCATGTATCCGTTCACCCATAGATTCAACCAACATTTTTTTGAGTCCTAATCAGTGTGTGGGGGCTGCCATTGCTCAGTGGAGCTAGACTGTACGCCCCAATTAGAACACCAGTGGAGTGTTAGAGACAACATTCTAATTTAGGTCTATGGTTTCTAAATTCAGTGCTGCTTTTTCTCTTGCATACTCTGCCTCCCCTGAAGAAGCAGGTACCTTTCAGAGTGATCACTACAATTACACATGAGTCACAGTTTATGCAGAACTTCAGGTGTGATGGGATAGAGCTTCTCCAGAACAAAGATATTATGAGGTGGGAGAAACAAGGAGGGACACATACAAGGCATTCTCAATTGTTAGATCTGCCTACCTGGGCAGGGCACAGAGCAGAACTGCTTCAGGATGTAGTCTTGAAAGGGCACTTCCCCACACAGTGCGTCATCTACGTGCATAGGTGTGTATGTCATTGAGCCATTATGGACCACGCAGGAAAGGCTTCGGACTTGTACTCCTTCGCCGCAGTCTCCACCCTGCAGGAGTGCAAGGATGCTCTCAGAATTACTCAAATAATCATCACCCCCCCAAACTTTGGCTCCTGCCACTGCTATGCTGAGAAAACCCTGGTTGTCCCCTTGGCAGCTTCTTCCTCCATGTAGGGGGTTAGTCGTTGACAAATATACAACACAAAATGACAATTAGTTAGAGCTAATGGAGGGAGCTCAGGTGGACCAGTGGTAAAGAGTTGTGCTGTCAACCTAAAGGCAGGCAGTTCAAACCTGCCAACTTCTCCTTAGGAGAAGGAAGGGCAATCTCCTGTGAGATTTACAGTCTCTGAAAACCTGCTGTAGGTCAGCTATGCATCAGCTCCAAGCTGACTGCGCAGAATGACACTAACATAGCCAATAAAGAAGCAGAGGTAGAAATGCAAATTTACACCAGCAAATTAATGTACTCAGAACATGATAACTCATTCTGGAACTCTGCCAGGATTGAATAAAAGGGAAAAGAACAATACATACTTTGTTGAGGAGTACATGATAAAATGTCATAATCCATAACAACTCCCAAAGGGAGTATGTATAGCCACAGGGCAAAGGAAAAAAATCTTTTTTACTTGGCTTATTTTTCTTTTGTAGAGAATTCAGAGCTTTTTCAAATGGATTATGTTGGGGTTTCCAGCAAAACAATGTTTTCCTCTATTTCCACAAGAAGTTCTTTCCCCAGCATGTCTTTTGTGCTGAATAATGCTCATTGAAGATATTTCATACAAATCCCAAACTCAATTCTAGCATGTGTCCGGGCAATTAGGAGATTTTTTCCCCACAGTGTTTTACAGAAACAGAGTCTTAGATTTAGAAAAGCTCGGAGAGGCTGTCTGTCTCAGCCATCTGCGTGATGAAAGATTTCCTTCTCTCCTGCTTTTTGGCAGATACTCAGGAATATTTTCCTCCTCAACTTTAGCCAGGTGCTCATACTTGAAAAGGAAGTCCACTGTATACATGGAGAAATTTAGTTGCCAGCCTCTGTTTTAGCATAGATGTCCTAGAAAACAGACCTTAAAGCAAAGGTTTTATGCTAAAATGGTGCAATTCCAGGATGGCGAGAGTGAACGCAAAAGAGAACTAAATCAGAAAAGGAGGGGAGGTAAATACAGTGTTTGCACCAAACTGGCCTCAAGTGAACTTGGTCAGTTCCTTGGTTATACAACATTTTCGTGACAGGCTGTGTGGTATCAGATGTCTTAGGACCAACCATGGAGACAGTGTAAGAAAGGAGAGCCATTGCTATGCCAGTTCCTATGTAGAGTCAGTTCTCAGTGATCAATGTCCATTCCATGGAGGACTAACATGTAGTCTACAAGCTGTGCTGCTCAGCTTTCAAGCACAGAGGCTGGCAGAAGAGGCAGAGTCTATGACTACTGATGTTATAGTTGCTAAGAGTAGGAAGGATACAGTCATGCTGCATCTTTTGTTAGGAAACAATCTGGTAACTTTTCTCTGGGAACTCAAGTCCATCTCCTGTATCGTTTCTTCCAAGCAGGCCCTCAAAACTGCACTGCCTAGATCATGGAGCTACATGGAGCTACTCTGTCTCTCACAGTGGCAGACACAATGAAGTACAGGATGGCCATGTAAAGTAGCCACAACAGGGGTCAAGGAGTTAGGGGAGGTGAACCAAGAAATTACGGGACTACTGACGCCCAGCTAGCTACAGAGTGATGCCAGGGCTACTGGCATCAAACGCAGGCCATGAATAGGCTCCTGGAGGGAGTGGGTGGCAAAACAGAAGTTCTGAGAAAGTTTTTATGACCTTAAAAAGATGGGATCCAAAGACGCTGGCAAAAACCCCAAAAGATTCAACTGTAGGAGTTCAAGTTTCAATACCTCAAAACCTAAAAGAATTGGGAATTTCATGCTCTTTTTGAAAAACTTTAATAGAAACTATGGTTTGTTTATCTAACATTTACCTACTTGTTTTACCAATATTTCATAATTATTCTTACCACATCTAGGATGCTAAACTGTCAAAAACAATGCCAGCAAAATCCCCAAGGAACTGAAACTTAATGTATATTTTGGAGATGAATCTGGGTCCAATTTCAAAATGTAAAACAACTAGTGTAAATAGTGAATAGTGTGTGTGTGTAAGAGTTTTCTTATTCCTTGTTTTCTTCCAGACGATGGATTATGCAGCTACATTACATGCTGGGGAAAGTAAAGGGTAAGAGAAATAGAGGAAGGCTTTCCATAAAATGGACTAATACTGTGACTACGACAAGAATTACACAAATCATGAGGAGGTGGAGGACAGGGCAAGTCCTGATCTATTGTTCATAGTGTTGTCATGAATTGCAGTGGATTTGATGGCATCTAAAAACAACTGCTTTGCTATAGAATATTAGCCTTCGTGGACTTGGAAAGTCGGAAGATACTCAAATTTGTGTGAAATTACTGACATACGAAATATCAGGTAACGGAAAACTCACTACACGATATTGTATGTGAAGAAGTGACAGGATGCAAGCTTCCGTAACGGATCACTTTTAAAAACAAGATAAACAAGAAGATCCTCCCCGTGTATATTTTGGGATCAATCCACATTCAACTCTAATCCCTTATACCTTTGACAAAACAATTTCAACATGAAGAGAAGTCATTATCAGAATGATGATTTAAATTCATCAAGGAAACAATCACTGTCCCACATTCATGAAACTCTACACACTGTTGTTGTTGTTCAGTGTCGTCGAGTCTCAAGCGACTCATAGGACCGTATGAAGGAGAGTCCTCGATGCTTGGGTGCCTCTCATCCTCTCTCCAGGTTCATAGGGTTTCTGGAGGCAAGCTATTATGGAAGTGGATGCCACTCCTCCTTCCAAGCTTGTTTTAAT
>NW_006399893.1:2996076-2996813 GCF_000299155.1 Elephantulus edwardii | reverse complement strand
GTCTTTGCTCATTAGTGTTCAAGTCCTCGAACCTGTTCCTGAGATAGTTCTTAAATTCAGATGGGATGGACTCAAAATCATATTTTGGTTCCCGTGGATTCGGTTTAATTTTCCTCAACTTCAGCTCGAACTTGTAGTTGGTGGTCTGTTCCACAATCAGCTCCTGGTCTTGTTTTCACAGCTGATATTGAGCTTCTCCAGCAGTTTTTTTCGACAGATGTAATTGATCTTATTCCTATGCATACTATCGGATGAAATCCACGTGTATAACCTGCCATAATTCTAGCATTCATTCATCGGTAACAGGCATGACATGGTTCTCATCTTTTTGCCATTGTATTTGAAGCCACAATCAACATGGTATGCATAAGCAAGTTTATGTTCCAGCTCTTATTGCATTAGGATATCCAACTAAATGTGGGATTACAGGAGCAAATAATATTTCTACTTGTAACTTTTCAACGAAAGGGTCAAACTGCTTGTACAATTCTGCATTTTGAGCTTTCCACATTCTCACCACCCTTGATTGTTTATGGTCTTAGTTTTTTATGGTTGCTATAGTAAAGCACTTGCTGCAGAGGGTTAAGGACTGCAGCCTCCAATATGGATTGATGCTTAATGTCAAGAAGACAATGATTCTTACCACTGGACCAATTGGCAGCATCAGGATGAATGGTGAACAGATTGAGATTGTTCACAGGTTTAGTTTGCTTGGCTCCACAGTCAACACTCTCAGC
>NW_006399893.1:2994271-2995976 GCF_000299155.1 Elephantulus edwardii | reverse complement strand
TTGTTCTAAGCTGGCCTTTACACTGAGAAGAAAATCAACAAGATGTGGGGTGTGTGTGTGTGTGTGTGTGTGTGTGTGTGTGTGTCAGGAAGCTGACGATGTTAAAGTAATATATAAGATTCCTGCCTGTCTCGGGAAGTGAATTTGAAAGTAACTGCAATTCTCCCAACACGCATGGAAGCAACAAAGAAGGAAAGGGGGGGAAAATAAAAGACTGCAAATGGGTACTATGTTGTTTAAATGGGGTTCTTTTAGCTAGCAGTTTTTGAACAAATCCTGGTGTTAGAGAGCCAATTAACTTTCAACTACATTTCAGGTCATTAATGGTTAACACGGGATTTTGAGGAGTAACACACACTAACACTAAACGAGATGCCTCATTCTTCTGAAAAAGGAAAAGATACAGAAAAAAAAAATCTATGTGTTACAATTAATAACTGTCCCTAGTTTAGTCAACAGATAACAGACATCTAATAATGATAATTATGATGGCATTGCTCAGTTGATTTTAATTAAAGACATCACTCGGTGTTCAGTAGAAAGACCTAATTAATAAAGCGTGTATAAGCTCAGCTATTAGAAATGCAGCTCTCTATTTTTGGTCTAAGGGAGAAGTTGTAACCAATCATGTATGTCAAAGGTTCAAAGGTAAAAATATTTGTGTTTACTAAATAGGACCTTCAGACAGTGTGTGGAAAGCTACAACTTCTAGTTTGAAAACATCATTAGCCCACGACTGATGTAGTTACTTCTTCTTTTATCCTCTGTATAGCTGTTGTTATTGTTGTCAGGTGCTGTCAGGTATGATGCATAGTGACCTTATGAATAACAGATCCGAACCTTGTTCTATCCTGTGCCATTCTCACAATCTCTGACACACTCAAGCCCATTGCTGCAGTCACTGTGTCAATCTACCTGGTTGAGAGTCTTCCTTTCCTCTGCAATTCCTCCACCTTTCCAAGTATGATTTCCCTTTCCAAGGGACTGTCTCTGCTAACCACATGCCCGAAGTATGTGAGATGAAGCTTTACCATCTTTGCCTGCAAGAAACACTCTGGCTGCACCTTCTCCAAGACATATTTGTTTGTTCTTTTGGCCGTCCATAGGCTATTCAGTACTCTTCTCCAACACAATAGTTTAAAGGCAACAGTTCTACTTCTTTCATCCTTACTCACTGTCAGATACATAGCAAGTGATTGGAGAAACTAGGGCCTACATTAGGTGAACCTTGGTTCTCAAACTGATATCATTGCTTCTTTATAATTTAGAGAGGTCCCTGACTACAGATTTTTCCTAGTGCAATACAGCTCCTGATCCTGACTGCTGATACCAAGTGTAGTGACTGTATATCGAAGTAAGATGAAGTTATTGATAGTTTTAATCTTTTCTCCATCTATCATGAAGTTGCCTATTGGTCCAGTGCAAAGGATATTTTCCTTGTGTTTAGTAAATGACTTTTTCTGTGACGAAGAATGCTTGAAATACAGGAGTCATAAACTACTACTGTGTACTGGAATTATTTTCCGGGATTTTTTTTTAATTAAGGCACTATAGAAAGAAACTCCGTCTTTTAGAAATGTGACATAACTTTAAGAAATTATACATGCACTTCCCATTATCAATGTTATTGACTAGAGTTGTTGTTGTTGTTATGTGCTGTCGAGTCGCTAGTGACTCATAGCGACCCTATGTACAACAGCCCTAA
>NW_006399893.1:2985723-2994171 GCF_000299155.1 Elephantulus edwardii | reverse complement strand
GAGGCGAAGATCCTCTATGAGGTGGACTGATTCAATGACTGAGGTAATTGGGATGGGTGTGTCAGAGGCAGTGCGATTGTAACAGGATAGAGCAGAGTTTAGGGTTGTTTGTACATAGGGTTGCTATAAGTGGCAAGCAACTTGATGGCACATAACAACAATAATAGTGAGGGGAGATCTTGTTTTGATTTATATTATCAGAACTTGGGCTCTTACACCATTTAAAAGGGAATAGATCTATCAGCATATGATATATATGGTAATTTCCACATTCTGTTGATTATCTCTGTTGGGAATAGTAACCAATATGATCTCTTCCAGTTTGTTGGGCAGGTAACTCTCCTCCAAATTTCTTGGTATAGCTTGGTGTATATTGTTGAAATATGTGCAGCATGTTCCTGACAACAGTTCAGAATAAGAGGTACATTGCAAAGCACATTGGGGGAGAAAGAGAAAAAGGGAGAGAAGGAAGAAATTATGTAGCAATAAAGGAATATTTTTTTAAATAGGTGAACTGGCAGACAGAGAAGGGGAGGGAGGAAAATGGGCAAAAAGGAATGAAAATGCAATTTTTCTGTAAACTTTCATTAAAATCACAATTTTAAAAAAAATAATTATTAACTGAAGAAAGAGGTCCTTGACAGATTTCCCCAAGTCAGTATGTCTTTTGTTCTGTTGACTACTTTTCCCCATGGGTATTAATTGTGCATCAAAAGAAAATAAAATCATTGACAAATACAAAGAAATTGCAGAACACTTTCCATTATAGAATGTGAAAATTACTGAAAAGTAACATTATATCTCTGACATATTTTGGACATGTTGTGAAGAGGAACCGGCCCTTGGAGGGACAGCGCAGGAGGGGAAGACCCTCTATGAGGTTGATTGATTCAGTGACTGAGGTAATCGGGATGGGTGTGTCAGAGGCAGTGGGATTGGCACAGGACAGAACAGGGTTTAGGGCTGTTATACATAGGGTTGCTATGAGTCGCAAAGGACTCGACGGCACATAACAACAACATCATTAATATCACATGCACGTAAAATCTTGCTGAATATCATTAAAAATGACTAGTACCTAGTACCTCAATAGAGACCAGCCAGAAATTCAGGCTGTATTTAGAAGAAGCTGTGACACCAGGGATATCATTGTTGGTGCCAGACGGATCTTGGCTGAAAGTAGAAAATAAAAGAAGAAAGTCTATTGCTATTTTGTTGACTATGCAAAAACATTTGACTATGTGGATCATAACAAATTATGGCTTACATGGAGAAGAATAGAACTCTCAGAACACTTGTGTTCATGAAAAATCTATACTGAGACCAAGAAGCTCTGGTATGAATAGAGCTGGGAACACTGCATGGTTTAAATAAAGGGAGTTGTGCATCAAAACTGTATCCTTTTCACATATCTATTCAATTTATATGCAGACAAATCATTCAAGAAGCTGGACTATATATAGAAGAAAACAATAGGATTAGAGGAAGACTTATCAACAACTTGTTCTATGCAGATGATACAATCTTGCTCGCTTAAAGTGAGGAGAACAGCAGAAATGCTTGCTGCAGAGGATAAAAGACTACAGCCTCCAATATGGATTACATTTGTTTGCAATAGCAAAGAGCTTGAAACAACCCAGGTGCCCATGAACAAACGAATGGATAGAGAAGCTCCGGTATATTCACACAATGGAATAATATGCAGCATTAAAAACCCAAAGAACTCAAGAAATATTATGCAAAATGAGTGACCCTGGAGCACATTATGCTGAGTGAAATATCTCAGTCACTAAAGGAAAATACTGCATAGGGCCACTGTTGTAAAATGGGACTGACACCGGGGTTGAAGGAAGACAGAGAAGGAGGGGAGGAATGATGTACACTGCATTGAAACAGATGAGGGAGAGAACTGTTTAAAAGGAATATATGATTGGGTATTATTGTCATGACAGGAATCCAGAATGAAGGCTGCACAGTGGAGTGTACTTGGGGGAAAGGATTTAATAAAAATGAAAGAGTTTTTCTTTTACTTTTCAAGGAGAAGAGTTAATTGGTGGGGAAGGGATGGGCAAGTAGAAAAGTGCAGCAATGAATTACTAGAAACCCTAAGTCTCTGTAAACTTTCATTAAAATTAATTTAAGGGGGAAAAAAGAAAACAAAATTTCTCACCACCAGGCAAACAGGTGACATCATGATGGTTGGAGAAGAGATAGACATTATCAAGATTTCAATGGCACATAACAACAACAGTTGATTCAATGACTGAGATAATCGGGATGGGTGTGTCAGACAAAGTGCGATTGGCACAGGATAGAACAGAGTTTAGGGCTGTTTGTACATAGGGTTGCTATAAGTGGCAAGCATCTTGATGGCACATAACAACAATAGTGAGGTGAGGTCTTGTTTTGATTTGTATTATCAGAACTTGGGCTCTTAAACCATTTAAAAGGAAATAGATCTATCAACATATGATATATATATGGTAATTTCCACATTCTGTTGATTATCTCTGTTGGGAATACAGTCAACATCCTTGGCATCAGCCAGGTTATAAAAAAAAAAATATGTATTGCTTTGCAAAAGTCTGCTGTCAGTGACCTTTCCAAGTGCTAAAGAGCAGAGATGTCAGTTTGAAGACTAAGGTATACCTGTTTCAAGCAATGGTCTTTTCAATCACTTGCTATGCACCTGGAAGTTAGACGATGAGTAAGGATGATAGAAGAATTGATGCTTTTGAGTTGTGCTAGATAAAAGAGTGGTGAATATACCATGGACTGCCAAAAGGACAAACAAGTACGTCGTGGAAAAGTACAGCCAGTGTGCTCTTCGGAGGCAAGGATACTGAAACTCTGATACACTTTGGTCATTTTGTTAGGAGGTGACAGTCCTCAGAAAAAGGACATCATGCTTGGAAAGGTGGAGGGCCAGCAAATGATGAGAAGACCTTCCACAAGATGGACTGATACTGTGACTGTAACGGTGCGCTTGAGTGAGCCAGGGATGATGAAGATGACACAGGATATGACATGGTTTAGAGCCACTACTCATAGGGCCACGATGGATTTTAGCTGATAGCACTTAACCACAACACCACATCAACATATGACAGGGAGGTCTGGTGGCTTAGTGCTACAGAGCTGTCCTAACAACACAAAGAAACATGGTTTGAGTCCACCAGCTGTTCTTTGGGAGAAAGACAGTCTCCACTTTACTGCTACTGAAAACCTATTGAAGGGTCAGCAGCAACAATCAACATATGAAGGACTGTTGGTGGTGCGGTGCATAATACATCAGGCTACTACTTGAAATGTCTGTTTGAAACCAACAATGATACAATGGGAGGAAGAGTAGTCTCTTTCCATAAAGATATGTAGCTTTGGAAACATGAAAGAAAGCTGTTATGAGCTGGAACTAAATTGAAGGCAGTCGAGGTTTTCGTGTTGTTTTAAATCAACATATATACAGACACACATTACTAAGTGAGAAAGAGAAACTTGGAAAGAAAGAGTTGGGAAATTTGGAAAAGAAAACTGATGCCTGAGGATTAACATTTACTCTTGTTAATGTCCTTCCACATAAGACTCTAGAACTGGCTTCTCTGCTGCACACACACAAGCTTCTCTCATTATGATCACACACCTCTTGAAGGCAAACTAACTCCTAAATGTATAAAATCAGTACCCTCAGCAAATTGGTGACCCACATGCATTTGTTAGGTTAGAACAGGAGAGATCCAAAGAAAACTGGGAATGCAGTGATGAGAGAGAGTGCTCTTTCTTGGTGTGCAAATACCCCAGTGTATTTAGATCAGTAATTTAAAGTCCAGCTTATATATACTTGTAATAAAAGGCAATTTATTGAAAACGATACTGTGTTAGCTCACCAAGCTGTCAATGTGGCATCAGGAATAGTAAGAACACAGTTCCACGTCAGGGAAAACTCAACTGAAATAACATCATTATGTGCTGTCTTATCTGCCTCTGCCTTTTCTTTTCTATGTCACCATCATTGTTCTTTCTTGCTTTTAAGTGACTTGAAACATGGAACATTGCATTTGAACTTATTTATCTTCTTTACTTTATTGACAGCCATCAAAGCAATAAGAAGAACCAATCTTTTCATATTTCCTACTTGTACACAGTTATAAGGAGTATTTAAAAATTGCTGAAGATATGGGAAAGAAGATATTAGACCAAAAGACGAAGTGTTCATACTAACGCTATTATGTTACTATTGAATTAATTAGTGTGGTTACTTTATTTTCTGTCAAAAGGAGACTGTACAAATGTACCACACTTTTTGCCCTCTGGGATCTATTAAAATACATGGGTATTTAACTTCTGCAAGATTATTATGCTGTAGTACAATGCCATCTTGACAGCAACACTAAACATATCTATGGGAATACTCTCTAGATTTAGTAATGCATAATCAAAATACTGTTACCTAATTAAAATATGCTTTGGAACAGAAAATGAAGGATATAATAGTGAAATAAGAAAATAGGGAAAATCAATGTGCTTTTTCTTAAGCAAGAAGCTGGGAAGAAAATGCATAAGGGCCCTTTGCTGATGTAGCAAAAGCTCCAGGTATGTGATATATTATGATTTTGCTAGGCATTTATATTTCAGGCCAATAAAAAAGTAATCATTGAGGAAAATGTAGTAACTTTGGTTCATGTAATAATGTTAAAATATAGCTTTCATATACTTTTGGTTTTCTGCCCATATGCAAGATTTTGTCTGAGCCTAAAAGTGCCTCTTTTAAAAACACAGTCTGCAGCAAGCTCTGTATTTGCCAGCATCGGGGTTTTGCCTAATTAAATAATATTTTGATATTCTCAACAAGCCAAGGAAATAACAGAGAATTCTTGAGGGTGCCAAAGAGATTGAAAGTCCTGTGACCTGGCCTATTATAATCAGTGCCTTATGAATGGCTATTTCTTTTCCCAGCAATACCACTCTGCATGAGGTTAAGTCACTTGGCTGTATTTTCCCGTGTTCTTCATTGCATTAAAATTACATTGTGCCGGCCCCCTGGAGCTGTGAAATTTATTCCATCAGCACATATGTTTGTCCAGACAAGTAGACAAACTGCAAAACATTTCTCCAAGTGTCAATACAAGACCTACCTCCAATTTACATGCGGACCAGTTATCAAGGACCCAGCTGTAGCAGGGCGTCACTGGGCAGGTTTTCTGCTGGGTCAGCTCTGCAGGGCATGGACGTCCTTCTCCTTGGGTTGGCATAATGACAGATCGAGTCCGGCTCATTTGACCTAAAATGATAAGGGAGAGAATAGTGTTTTTTGGTGAGAGTTCTGCTTGAAATGAAATGGAGGGACAAAATGTAGGTTTACACCTATAAATCTTCACTATACCATGCCAACCTTAGTTGTGTTCAGCTTTCTGCTTTTGTACCGTTTTAGTTTCAAACTCAAACTCATTGTCATTGATTCAGAATCAATTCTTGGCTGATACTGCAGTGGGTTTTCTGAAACCATAAATCGCATGAGAAGAGAGTGCCCATCTTTCTCCCAATGAACAGCCAGTAGATTTGAACTGCTTGCCTTTTGTTTGGAGCAGAACTCCCTACCCACTAGGTCATCAGAATTTGGGTTTCTATTAAAAGACACATACTATCTAGGTATTGAATACAGTTATATACTTGTTTAATTTTTAGTAAGTCTAAATTCTGTATTGTTGCCAAAACAGACTGCACCTGTAAACTCTGGGTAGAATGTCAATATAGTCACTAAGTATTTATTTATTAAACACATGACCCAGGCTACTACCATTGACCTACGTGTCTTGTGGTGACTTGCATGCTGCTGTGATGTTGGAAGCACTGTCACCAGTATTTCAAATTATCAGCAGGCTTCACCTTTGAGCAGGTTTCAGTAGCACTTCCACACTATGACACAGTAGGAAGAAGGGCCTGGTGATGGACTTTTGAAAATTACCTACTGAAATCTTTACAAATAACAGCAAATAATAACTTTCTTGCTTTGGAAATGTGATCAGGAGGATTTAATAACTAGAGCAGAATACCAGCAGGTGAAGTGAGGACTGACACATAATCACAATGATGGACTTGAATGAGCTGGTGATTGGGAGAATGATGCAGGATTGGACAACATTTCATTCTGCTGTATCCTTATGAGCTCCAGTAAAATTGATGTCAGCTAATGATAATAACCTGCTGTGTGTGATCAAAACATGTGTGAAGGGTCTGTCATCACAGACTGTCTATTCTAGTCAAGATTCTAATTTAAAACCAAACCTACCACAATGGGCTGCCAAGAAAACAAAGGCCTGTCTTGGAGAGGGTGAAACCAAGTTTCTCCCTGGAGGCTGGGATTTTAAAGCTCCATTTCACATACTTTGCTCACGTGGCCAGGAGAAACCTCTTCCTTGGAAAAGGACATCATGCTCAAAAGGGTGGAGGGACAGCGCAGGAGAGGAAGACCCCAGGTGAGATGGATTGATACAGTAACTGGAGCAACGGGAGTTGGTGTGTCAGAATTAGTGAAACTGGCTCAGGACAGGGCCGGCTTCAGAGCTGCCGTACATAGGGTTGCTATGGGATGCAGGCTACTTGATGGCACATAACAACAACAAAAACAACAGTATCCACCATTGAGTAGATTCTGACTAGTGGAAACTACACTGTACCAAGCAACCAAGATTCCTTAGCTACATGTAATTTTTACCTTACTTGCTAAATTAGAAGACTCTCTAATGTCTCAGGATGAGCTAACTGGCAAGTCAAAAGTTTGAACCCATTGGAACTCTTTGGAAGAAAGCCGAGCGAGTTTTCTTCTATGTCTTATAACCTTAGAAGCCCATTGCAGATTTCCTCTCTTTACAAATTGTGGCTTACTCCCTCTTCATCCCGTTGACTCTTAACTTCGCTTTTATTGATGGTGTATTTAGGTTACCGATTTTAACTTCTATCAGTTATTAGTGAATCAACTTAAAAGTCAGTGGGGGTTTTGCTTGCTAATTTAGAATTTAACACACAAACTCCAACCACAAAGAAGGTCCAATGACCCCACCTTTCATTTTTTGTGTGTGTTTTGAGTTCTTAATTAACAACTAAGATAAAAACTGCACATAATTAAAATTATCCAAGATAATTTCTTAGGACAGTGAGTGTTAGTCTGAGGTCCCAATAGTATCTTCCAATTAGTTCAACATGGTACATTTTTTCTAGAGATTTAGGACCAATTTCTTTCTTCATCAAACTCAAGATAAAATTATTGTGAAGGGGTAGTGAAAGGGTAGTGGTGTTTGGAAATGTGGTTAGGTACCATCGAGTCGAGTACAAATCGCAGTGAAAGAACAGCCAAGCTGAAACTTGTCCTATCCTGTTCCATCATCATCACCTGTGAGACACCAGAGCCCAGTGATGATGTCACATATCAATCTATTTCATTAGGGGTCTTCTCTCCCTTGTTGAACCTTCATCTATCCATACATTATTTCTCTTTCTATTGAATACCCTTACTTAGCTACATGTCTAAAATATGAAAGAGCAAGTTTCATATTCTTGCTCCTAAGGAGTACTCTGTCCTTTCCATAACATATCTGTTTGTACTTCTGGCGGTTCATTGGATATTTAGTATTCTTTTCAAGCACTACAACTTAAAAGCATAAATCTTCTTCTCTTATTCTTCATTGTCCAGCTCTCTGACAAAGTTACAACATTTTCAAAGTTACAGCATTGTTTCTCAATGTATTTTGGAGAGGTCCCTGAGAGAAATATGCCCAGTGTAATATGTCTCCTCATTTTCTGTGTTGACTGTCGATCCAAGCAAGATGAAATAATTGACAGCTTCAATTTTTTTCCCCATATATCACAGCATTGACTGTTTTGTCTGTGCTGAGGACCTTTGTCTTCTTGATGTTGAGATGTAATCCGTAGCAAAGGCTATAGTCTTTGATCTTCTGCAGCAGATGTATCATATCCTTCTCATATTCAGCAAGCAAAGCTCTTTCATCAGTATAACACAGGTTATTGATAAGTCTTCCTCCAATCTTTATGCCACACTCTTCTTTATACTGTCCAGCTTGTGAATTATTTGTTAAGGATACAAATTGAACAGGTATGAATAAGGGATACAACCCTGACACATATCCTTCCTGATCTTAAACCATGCAGTGTTCCCTTGTTCTGTTCACACAATAGCTTCTGGGTCTAGGTGTAAATTCCATAAGAGCACAATTGTTGTTGTGTTGTTGTTATGTGCCGTCGAGTCGTTTGCAACTCATAGCGACCCTATGCACAACAGCCCTAAACCCTGCTCTATCCTACGCCAACCGCACCGCCTCTGACACACCCATCCCGATTACACCAGTCACCGAATCAATCCATCTCATAGAGGGTCTTCCCCTCCTGCACTGTCCCGCCACCCTCCCAAGCATGATGTCCCTCTCCAAGGACCCG
>NW_006399893.1:2980605-2985623 GCF_000299155.1 Elephantulus edwardii | reverse complement strand
CAAGCTATTATGGAAGTGGATGCCACTCCTCCTTCCAAGCTTGTTTTAATCAGGGAGCTCCACCCCACTCTCTGTCCGCATTGGGTAGCCAACCATTAACGCATTTGACACATCAGTGTCACAGCTCTACACTCTAGGGCCCAGAAATAGACTCAGCTTCTTAGCAACATTGTGAACAAGGGGCCTTCTCTTGCTAATTCTCCACTCCCCAAATAATTAATGGAGGTCTTGTAGACCCTGAATTGGCAACTACAACAGCTGTGGATCAGCAGATGGTGCTAATAATCATAATCATAGTTTTAATCAAAATTATAATAGCATCTGCAACTGATGGAGCTCTTACCTAATGTCAGGTATTGTGTTAAGCACTTTATGTGAATAATATAATCCTTGTAAAGGCAGCCCAGAAAAAGAAGTACTCTTTTTTCCCCCTGATGCTCAGGATTGAATTGTGTGCCCACCAAAATATATGTTGTAAATCTTACTGATGTATGAGCCACTGGGTTTGAAAATAGGCTTTGTTATATTGAATTAGGATCAACGTACAGTGTATCTGGTGCCCAACTCTTCTGAGATATAAATGAAATTAAATAAGCAGGGTAGTAAACAGAGAAAGTGGCTGCAACAGTGGGCTTGCTCATAGCAGTGACTGTGAGGATGGTATAGGACCAGGTATTATTTTGTTATATTTTACATAAGGTTATTATCAGTTGGAAATAACTAAATGGCACCTGAAATGTATACCTTTAGGTATACATATACATGCACATACATGTACACACACACAAATGGCTTGTGGTGAGTGGCCATCTAACTGCAATTATTAACCCCTCTGCAAATTATTAGCCTTTTGTAGCAAACACTGAAGACAATCAAATATACATGGAACATATTTGGACATCTCAGCCTGTATGACTTGAGATCAGAAGAAGTAGATGGTGTCTAGACGCCCCTACTGAGTAACTCTGAAAGGAATTATAGTAGAAAGTCCTAGACAAGTGAGAGAAAGATGTGGAACAAAACTTAAAATCATAAAAAAGATCAGATATACTGGCTGGATAGACACTGGTTTACCCCAAAATGATGGTCATTAGTTACTCTTCAAGCCCAGAATTAAACTTACATGGTTCATTTTAAAAACAAACAACACACAAGACTAGAAGGAGAGCAGCAATTTGAAGGTGGTACACACTCCCCAGAACATTAACAATTTGGGAACTAAAGGGCAGTGTTTCTCAACACTACAGTTAAGAAGTAGGAAGAGTTAGGAAAGGGAGTATGGAAAAGAGAAGCAAAGGGAGGGAGTGGATGACTTGTATTACACTTTGAGGATTGAAATCAGAGACGTCAAATGTTTCCAGATTATTGAATGGAAAATCAGGCTACTCTCTAAACTTTCACCCACAAGGTATACATCTTTTAAAATAGAAAACAGATCTGGTCAGCTTCACATAATTAATAAGAGTTTAGAAACAGCGAAGTGTCAAAATCTAGGAACCGATGGAATTTTCCCAAAATTAGTACAGTTAGACTCTACCATGTGGTACTTGGTCACAGTTAAGTGATCAACTAATAGACTGATCACTACAACAGGCTTAGGTGTAGCAGTGATTGTGAGGAAGCTACATGATGCTACACGAGCAGTGTTTCCTCTGTTTTACACAGGGTCAGTAGGAGTGGTGACAGTTCAATGGCACTTAACAACAACTTCCTGAAAGACTGGCAGTTTGAACTTGGGCACAGGCACCTCAGAAGACAGGCCTAAAGATTTGCTTCTCCAAGGTCACAGCTTTGAAACCCTGTACAACAGTTCTGTACTGGACATATGGGATTGCCATGCATCAGAGCTTACTTATCCACCAGCAAATAAAAACAGGCTTCAGAATTTGTCTTTGCTCAGTTTTTTAAAAATATGGATTTTTTCATTAAACTGTTCATACACATTTTAATAGCATTACTTAAATTGCGTTAATTATAATGTCTATCAATAGCTATAGTTTAAGTGTTTAAGTCAATCAGGACCTGGTGGGTGGGCCTTTGTATTTAAGTCTGTTGGGCCCTGACTAAGTCTCCCAGTTTGGAGGTTCATGTGTGAAGCAGTTGGATTTTGAAGGGAAGATTGTCTTCTTTTAGTTGAAAGTCAGGTGTAAACTGCTTGATGGGTTTTTTGTTTTTAAATTTCATTCACAATTATGTGTGAGCTGATTGGATTTACTAAATTTACCTAATAATCAGTTCCTGGTGGTCGGGTCTTTGTATTTAAAAGTCTGTTGAGCCCTTGGGCCTGGTGTTGTGTTTGGGAAGAACATTCTTCCAACATTTACAGCATATGCTAACATGAATGTATCAATATCTTCTATATGGCCATGACTGTAGTCCCTTTTACCTGTCCATATCAGTTTGTCTTGCTTATCTGCCTTTGTATCTGTTGCTTATGGCATCTCTTGTACATATCTCTGTGTCTTCCCTCTCTTTACTGGTATTGTGCTGGTCGCCTCCTTATTATATATACTGACTTTACCTTCACCCACACTGATAAGTGTATGTGCCCATTATCTATTTAGGAAGCTCTGGTGATATAGTCTGTAGGGAGTTGTGGTGCTAACCCAAAGGCCATGACTCCAATGGTTCAAATCCATCCTTCATGGTAAGAAGATGGGAAATCTCCTCTGATGGAACTTTCAGCCTCAGAAACCCTCAGAAACAGAGGGTCAGCTAATGAGTGGATTCTTATCCAAGGGCAATGAGTTTGAGTTCTGAGTATAATGTATTGACTAACTTTTTACTTCTCTCTCCTTCCTTTTCCATTTCTGGTAGCCAACTAAGAACGATTCTTTCTATGCATAAATCTTTCTTAAGCTTTTTATGTGAACTCATAGAATATTTGTCCTTTTGACTTCATTAAAAGCTATCATGCATGAAAAAGTAGACTGTTGGGGAGGGAGGAAAATGAGTATCAGATAGTGAATGAAACACATTCTTTAAGTAAACTTGCACTAAAGTCATAATTTAAAAAAGATAAAAAAATTGTAGAGTGTAATTAGATGGACTGATATGGTTACAGCAACAATGGCTTGACCATGGTAGAGATTGTAAGTATAATAAAGGATTGGGCAAGGTATTTACCTGTTGTTTACAGGATGTCTGTGAGTAAGCACTGACTCTGTCATGCCTAACACAACACCAAAAACAACATTCTCAAGATTTAAGCATTTTATGCACTGTTTCATAGATTCATTTTTAGTCTTTTGTGTTAGGTAATAGATAATGCTCAACCGTATGTTGTTGTTGTTATGCGCCATCGAATTGCTTGCGACTCATAGTGACCCTATGTACAACAGCCCTAAACTCTGCTCTATCCTGTGCCAATCGCACTTCCTCTGACACACCCATCTCGAATACCCCAGTCACTGAATCAATCCATCTCATGGAGGCTCTTCCCCTCTTGCACCATCCCTCCACCCTCCCAAGCATAATGTCCCTTTCCAAGGACCTGTCCCTCCTTAAACATGTCCAAAGCATGTCAGATGAAGCCCCAGAATCCCTGCCTCCAAGAAGCAGCCTGGTTTAACCCTCTCCAGGATGAATCTGTTTGTTTTCTTGGCAGTCCATGGTACATTCAATACTCTTCTCCAGCACCACAGCTCAAAGGCATCAATTCTCCTTCTATCTTCCCTAGTCATTGTCCAACTCTCTGATGCATAACAAGTGATTGCAAAGACCATGGCCTGTATCAGATGCACCTTAGTCTCCAGAGAGACACCATTGCTCTTCAGTACTTTGGAGAGGTCCCTAACAGCAGACTTTCCCATAGCAATACATTTTTTTTTATTTCCTGGGTACTGATGCCAAGAGTGTTGACAGTGGAGCCAAGCAGACTAAAGTTGTTAACAGTCTCAATCTCTTCATCACCCATCCTGATGAGTGGTGAGAATCTTTGTCTTCCTGACACCGAGACTCAGTTCATACTAAAGGCTGCAGTCCTTGACCCTCTGCAGCAAGTGCATCAGGTCCTCCTCCATTTCAGCAAGCAGGGTTGTGTCATCTGCATAATGCAAATTGTTAATAGATCTTCCACCAATCCTGATGCTACATTTCTCCTTATAGAGCCCAACCTCTTGGATAATCTGTTCTGCATATAGGTTGAAAAGGTATGGAGATAGGACACACCCCTGGTGTACGCCTTTCCCAATTTTGAACCATGCAGTGTTACCCTGATCTGTTCTGACAACTGCCTCTTGGTGTAAGTATAGGTTTCTCATTAGAATGATCAAGTGTTCTGGGATTCCCATTCTTCTCAGAGTCAGCCACAGTTTGTTATGATCCACAAAGTCAAACGCTTTTGCATAATCAATGAAACACAGAAAGACATTCTTCTGGTATTCCCTGCTTTCAGCTAAGATCCATCTAACATCAACTACAATATTCCTAGTACCATGACACCTTCTAAACCCAGCCTGGACTTCTGGCAGTTCTCTGCTGATGTGCAGTTCCAGTCGTTTTTGGATAATCTTCAGTGGAATCTTGCTTGTAAGTGAAATCAATGATACTGCTCTATAGTTTCCACACTCTGTTGGGTCACCCTTCTTTGCAATGGGAACAAATATAGATCTCTTCCAGTCAGTTGGCCAAGTGGTTGTTCTCCACATTTCTTGACACAACTTGGTTAGCACATCCAGGGCAGCATCTGTTAGCTGAAATATGTCAATTAGTACACCATCTATTCCTGGGGCCTTATTTTTTGCTATTTCCTTCAAAGCAGCTTGAACTTTTTCTGTCATCACCAAAGGCTCTTGCTCGTATGTTACTTCATTAAATTCTTCTGTCTGCCAGTTCCTTTTGATACAGTGACTCAGTATATTCTTTCCATCTTCTTTTAATACTTTCTGGATCATTTAATATTCTGCCTAACGCATCCTTGATTATAGCAACTCGAGGTTTGAATTTGTTCTTCAGTTCCTTGAGCTTAAGAAATGCTGAGCGAGTTCAGCCCTTTTGACTTTCCGAATCCAGCTCCT
>NW_006399893.1:2974575-2975695 GCF_000299155.1 Elephantulus edwardii | reverse complement strand
TCTTCGCTCATTAGTGTTCAAGGCCTCAAACCTGTTCCTAAGATGATTCTGAAATTCAGGTGGTATGAAATCAAAGTCATATTTTGGCTCCTGTGGATTTTGTTTAATTTTCCTCAGCTTCAGCTTGAACTTGCATATGAGTAATTGGTGGTGTGTTCCACAATCAGCCCCCGGCCTAGTGCTCTGGAATTCCCATTTTTCTCAGTGTGAATAATAATTTTTTATGATCCATGTAGTCCAATGACTTTGCATAGTCAGTAAAAGAAAAATAGACATTCTTCTGGTATTTTCTGCTTTCAGCTAGGATCCATCTGACATGATAACCCTAGCACTTCTGTAAGTTCCCTGTCAAGGTACTGTTCTAGACACTTTTGAATAATCTTCAACAATATTTTACTTGCAAGAGAGATTAATGATTTTCCACCATCTGGTGGGTTAGCCTTTCTTGGGAATTGGAACAAATACTGATCTCTTGTAGTCAGGCCTAGTAGTTGTCCTCCAAATTTCCTGACCTAAATAGGTGAGCACATCTGAGGCTACATCTGTTAGTTCAAACATTTCAATTTGTATTCCAATGATTGCTGGGCCTTATCTTTTGCCAATGCCTTCAGTGCTTCTTGAAATTCATCTTTCTTCACCACAGGCTCTTGTTAATTTAGTACTTCCTGAAATTTTTCTGTGTTAACCAAGTCTGGTACAGCAATTCTGTGTATTCCTTCCATCTTCTTTTAATTCTTCCTGGATCAGTCAAGATTGTGTTCATAGCATCTTTCAGTACTGTAAGTTGATATATGATCAAATACTAGAGTCCTCCTAAAGGGAACTGAGAATAAACATCAGGAGAAGTGTCTCATATCCTCCTGTATTCACTCCTGAACATTAACTCAAAAGCTTGTTAACTGGAATAGTGGATGAGGTAAGTTAAAATATTAAAATGTTTATGTTTTTTCTCTTTTCTTCTTTTATACTGATTTTTGCTTTCTCTGTCTTCCTCCAATTTAATCCCTTTTTTAAATTATTAAATTTTATTAATTTTAATGAACATTTACAGAGATTTTGGGTTTTCATTCATTCATTGTTGCACTATTCTCTCTACCCTCCTCCCCAGTTTGTTCTTCTT
>NW_006399893.1:2964419-2974141 GCF_000299155.1 Elephantulus edwardii | reverse complement strand
GGAAGTTAGTTCTTAAAATAAAAGGCCTATTGACTAGCACTTTGTCTATTATAGTATAAAGGTTAGGAACCACAAGATGTAGAGGTTCAACTATGTCATTTATTGTTCTTAAGTCCTGGACCAAATTCCATATACAACTGGGTTGTTTTACAAATCAAAAGTCCGCATGTAAGGCAGAGGTGAAATAAGGAACTGCTTATGAGGTTTTCTGTCAATTCCAACAACTAAGAAATAGTGAGAAGAGTTGGGACCTTAGAAGGCTTTTAGGACCAAGTAGTAGGCTCTTGTATCGAGGAGAAAATGAATATACTTAACCAGTAATGTTAATGCTCACCCACAGCGCTTCTGGGAGGATCTAAATCATTGAAGTGTCCTCCTTTGTTTCGAGCTGGGAGCTGGGACCTGTCAATCCTGTCATCCACGAGGACCTGATGTAGGCCACCCTTTGCCAAGTGTCCTTCACAACCACACTTAAAGCAAGTGAGTGGGAGCTTCCTCTCTACTCCCTTGCCTATCTGTGGCTCTAGTCTGTGACACTGTCTACTGAAGTGGCCCAGCTTTCCACAGTGGAAGCAATTCTGACCTCCTTTATTACCTTTGGGTGGCACTGTTTATGAGTAAGACTTCCTTTTCCTGACACAGGCCCTAAACTGGCAGCAATAGCTGCCCCAATAATTTTGGCCACTTTTTTTTATGAAGTACTGAGTTCATATACTTTAACTTGTTTGTTACTGGTGATTATGATTCACTTGCTTTGTTTTTAAAAGTTTTTGCAGTGATAATTTGTGATGAATGTTAAAAAAATGGAGTTTTGGTAGAAATTAAAGCAAAATTAGTTTTAAATGCAAGAACAACAAGACTTCGACTCACATAATTTGGATACATCACTGGGAAAGACCAACTGGGAGAAGGACATTCTATTAGGTAAAGTCAGTGTAAATGATAGAAACCTTCACTGAGGTGTCATAAAAGCAACAAAAAATGGGCTCAGAGAAACCAATGATCCTAAAGATAGCATAAGACTGGGCAAGGTTTCATTCTGTTATATAAAATGTTTCCATGAGTCAGAAATGACTCATAACCAACCCAGATAAACAACATAAGTGTTTGTAGTAGAGATGTAGTTTGGTTTATGAAATAATAAACTATGAAAACTACGAAAGGTTGAACTCTCATCAGGAATCAGAAAGGGAATATGACATATTTGAGGTCCTGACAGAAGACTAATTTGGCTACACAGAGAGAATAAAGAGAAGAGCGGGCTGGGAAGAATGTTGTTACATCTTTTAAAAAAGAGGATGAAAATTCTACAGTTATGTTTTAAGACAAATAGAAAAGGCTTAGTTTCTATTTAGAATTCACTTGAAAACATTGGATATGAATAAATGCCCAAAACTAAGTTACTGATGCACAATGAAAAGAAAAGACTAAAGAAAAATGGATGCTTTTGAGTTGTGGTGCTGGTGAAAAACATTGAATTGAATATACTATGGACTGCCAAAAGAACAAAGCAACCAATCTTGGAGCAAGTGCAGCCAGAGTGCCCCTTAGCACAGATTGTGAGACTTCTCCCATACATTGGACACGTTGTCAAAGGTCAGGAAAAGGACATCACGTTTAGAAGCATAGATGGTCACAAAAAGAGATAACCCCTGACAACAATCAGCTTAAAGCCTAGCAGAGACTATGAAAAATGGTGTGGGATGGAGGGCAGTTTTGTTCTGTTGTACAGAATGGCAGTCTGAGTCAGGGCCAGCTCAATGGCATATGACAAGAGCACCTTCAGGTTCAGTGCTAGGTGCTGGTGGCTCACCCTTTCAGAGGACTTGATATCTCTTATCAGCCATCAAAATGTTCTAGGCTGCAACACTCCCATGATACATCTTCAAGGATATAAACTTGTAATTCCAAAATCAATCTCCATAATAGTCTATGTGTTTCCTATTGCCAAAGGGGCCCTTTAGAGTAGTGAGAGAAGATCTTCACCCTGAAACCCACAGCGTCCCTTTTCAGCAGGAAGTACCTAAGAGAATATGCCATCCCCTTTTCCTTATGAATCAGGGTGAAGTCTCTCTCAGGGAGAAGTGATAGGGAATGGCAAAGGATACACTGACAAAAGAGATTATCAGAATTAGCTTTGACAAGCACTGTGACAACTGGACAATTAAAGGAGACTTTCAAGGGGGGGGGAAAGAAGAACGAACTGGGGAGGAGGGTAGAGAGAATAGTGCAACAATGAATGAATGAAAACCCAAAATCTCTGTAAATGTTCACTAAAATTAATAAAATTTAATAATTAAGACAAAAAGAGGAAAAACAAACAAAAATGTCATCATGGATTTGGTGGCATACTGTTGCTGTTTTGTGCTGTTGAGTCTGAACTGAACCACAGGTGACCTTGCAGTTAGTTTTCCGGGGCAGTCAATTATACAGGAAGAGAATGCCCAATCCTTCTCCTGTGGAGCAGCTAGTGGATTCAAACCACATGCCTTTGGGATTACAGCATGGCTTCTTACTACTGGGCCACCGCAGCTGCCTGGTGGTAAACCTGTTCTGAAGAAAATGAGAATGTTTTAATATTCTAAATTCCTTGAGGTTTGGTCTTCTGTCCTTAATGTGGTTCATAGCTACCAAATAGTAATTAGGAAGGTCTGGTTGCCTAGTGGTAAGAAGCTATGCAATGCAAAATGGAATCCACTAGCTGCTCCATGGGAGAAGGGTGGGCAATCTCCTCCTGTGAGATTGACTGCCTCAGAAAACCTGCTTGAGGGTCAATTATGGATTGGTTCTGACTTGATGGCACACAACAACAACAGGCACTAATTAAGGAGTCCTGATAACATAATAAGTAACATATTAGACTGCTAATAATACAAAGACTGGCCGTTTAAATTCACAAACTGCCCTATGGAAGATAGGCTATCTCCTCTTGCAGAGATTTAGGGAGCTGGAAAGCTGATGGATGTTTGCTATAGTTGGAATATATTTGAAAGGAATGTGAGTTGTTTGGTTTTAAGCACTAATTGAATAGTGAGTTAAACTGCATTTTTTAAATGTGTGTATAATTCTAAGGTGGCATAAAACTCTGGTGGGTAGTCTGTAGTGAGCTATACTGCTAACCCAAAGGCTTGGCCTCTCTGCTAGTTCAAATCCAGCAGCCTCCACTCAGAGGAAAAACGAGCCATTATCTCCTGAGCAAATTACTGCCTTGGAAACCTGCTGGAAGGTCAGGTATTAGTCGGTTCTGACTTGACAGCAATGAGAGTTTAGAGAGAGACGTGATGTTGTTTGATTCCTAAATAGGTGACATTATAATATCAACAGCGTTAGTGGAACACTTACCATGAAGCTCCATGATGTCGTATTTATGTGCTCTGACTCGTTTATCTTTCACTACACCTCTAAGAGTTCTAATAACTCTAGGAAATTTCAATTGCTTTTCCTAGAATGCTAAGTAACCCTTTTAAAGTTCAAAGCAATCAAACTCTGAGGATGCAGAACAGGATTAAAAAAAAGAACTGCTATGTTAGTGCTACTTTTCTATCAAGCGTGATGTTGGACAGATACAGGAAAGAAAACACGGGGAGCCAGCTATTTACAGCTTTTGTTGGAGACATGAAAGCAACATTGGTGAGTGGTAAACTGCGTCAGTAATCATGTGGACTTAGTGAATCTCTGCCTCCTTGGCCATTGAGGTCCATCGGGGAGTGTATGCAGTTGGACAGTTCTTCCTAGCATCATTTAAATCAAGCCATGCACGTAAACTATCATTTCTAGGAAATGCTTCTCCTGCTTGATCAATGCATAGAGCCTTTGATTATAAATTAATTCTTACTTAAACATTCCTCATTTTATAATAATCTTTCTTCACATTATCTTCATCTAAATACCTACTATTCTAATATTATAATTGCATTCTGTTCTATCCATCTTGATAAGAATAATGACACTGTGGTGCTGCTTTGATCACAGACAAAGAGGCTCAATTTCTTTATAATCGAGTAACTTCAAACTTGTTCTTAAATTGATGCCATGCTGATGACCATTATTTTAAAATAATTTTCCCATTAAAGTGATAGGCATTTCCTATTGAAAAAGAAGTGGAACAAACCAATGAATTCCATAGAATAAATGATGCCCTTTAAAAAAAAATGAAGTCTCAAAGCCATTCACTGAAAGCACAGTCATCTGTTTTCTCTACCTTTCACCATCCAGAAAGAAACATGACATATTCAAACAATGTCAGTTACAACTAAGACTACTTTTAAACAAAGAACTTCTCCATTTTTAAGTATGCTTTCATGTTTGATTAGACCATATTAAAGCTCACCAACAAATTGGAATAAAGGCAAACCACTGGATTTGATGTTTTCATGTGACCACTCACTTGTTGCTGCTAGTATTTGAATAAGTTCCTTTTTCCTTGAAGAAGGAAATAAGTGATGATATAAATGATATCATCAGGCTCAAATTAAGGCTGCTCACAAATTCTGAAGCTGCTAATAAAAAAAATCTCACATGATACATGAAACAAAGAAAAAGTCTACCATATCTCATGAAAACCCCATGGCTGACCTCAGTCAGGTTTCTGGCACTGTAAATCTCTATAAGAGGAGACTGCTCATCGTTCTCCCATGGGAAGTTGGTGGATGCAAACCATTGAAATTTTGGTTAGCAATGCAACACATACTACATCCTGCCATCAGGACTTAGCCTGAATGAAAAATTCAAGCAAGTTACCAGCCTACTGTTGTATTGTTGCTATTTACCATCAAGTCAGAACCAACTCTTCCCTGATCCTCCACTGGGTTTTCGGAGGCAATAAACCACACAGAAGGAAACTGACCATCTTTCTCCCATGGAGCAGCTGAGACCCTTGAGATCAAGAGTTTGAAAGAATTGCTTTGAATACAGTGAGTTATGATGAGAGAAGTGAAGGGATAGAAGATTCTTAAAAATGAGTGATTTTTAAAACAATGGTGTGATGTATACCATGATAAGAAGGGAATACATAAAAGCTGACGTATGATGGAAAGAAACTTGGGTGTGACATAAAAAGGTCTCTAGTTAGGAATATGGTGAAGAGATTGAGATGCTTCACAATTTTAGTTTTCTTGGCTCCACAGTCAACACTCTTGGCACCAGCAGCCAGGAAATGAAAAGACACATTGCGATGGGAAAGTGTGCTGCTAGAGACCTCTCCAAAGTACTGAAGAACAATGATGTCAGTCTGGAGACTAAGGTGTGTCTGATACAGACTATAGTCTTTGCAATCACTTGCTATGCATCAGAGAACTGGACAATGACTACGGAGCATAGAAGAACTGATGCCTTTGAGGTGTGGTGTTGGAGAAGAGTATTGAATACACCATGGACTGCTAAGAAAACACACCGCTTCATCCTAGAGAGGGTTAAATCAGGCTGCTCCTTGGAGGCAAGGATTCTGAAGTTTCATCTGACATACTGTGGACACACTGCAAGGAGGGACCAGTCCTTGGAGAAAGATGTCATGCTTGGGAGGGTAGAGAGACAGCACAAGAGAGGAAGATCATCTATGAGGTAGATTGATTCAGTGACTGGGGTAGTGGGGGTAGGTGTGTTGGAGACAAGTGAGGTTGGTACAGGAAAGAGCAGGGTTTAGGGCTCTTGTACATAGGGTTGCTATGAGTCGCAGGTGACTCGATGTACATAACAACAACAATAGTTAGGAATAAGTGTCCCCAAACAATACGTAAATGATGTAACTACACGGAAGTAAGACACTGGCAGTTCAGTGGAGAGCTGGGCTCGATTTTGGCCACCGCTCCTCATGTACAACCATCACCCCAGGTTTATGTGCCACTGTGATGTTTAACAGGGTTCAGTGGAGCTTTGAAACTTGGAAGAAAAGGCCTGGTGATCCACTTCTGGAAATCGGTGAATAAAATTCTGTGGCTTACAAGGGTTTGATCCACAATTGAGCATGGGGATGGCACAGCACAGGGAAGTGCATTTTCTCTTTTGCATGGAGACACCATTAGTTAGGTGACAATAGTGTGACAGCTGACAACACATGAAAGTAGTCTGACCCCCTGCGTACAGATTTCCTCTTATTTAAACAAACCAAAATATACGGAATGCCCTTATAATCAGAAAGGGAGCTCTGTTGTAGCACATTGGGAGTTGCGCTGCCAGCCCGAAGGCAGCTCTTCCTTCCTGGTTCTAATCCAACAGAGGCTCCGTGGGAGAAAGACAAGCAGGAGCCTCCTGTGCAACGGTGAGACTCTGAAAGCTCGCTGGAGGCTAGCCATGAGCCAGCTCTGACTCAATGACAATGAGTGGGCCTTTCTGAATATTACCTGAAAATCATTCATATCAGGTAAAACGTCTCTTCAAGTGATTCCATTTAAAAAGGGAGTTGACCAGAAGAGGTGGCAAAGTTTAACAGGACAGCAAGAAATAAATGTTGGAGAGGATGTGACAAGACAGGAACTCTCATACATTGTACAGTGGTACAATCACTCTGTAAGACAGTTTGGGATTTCTTCAAAAAGTTGAATTTAAGACATTCATTCCATATGACCCAGCTATTCCTACTACTTGGAATATAACCCAAGAAAATGAACACCGAGGCACAAACAAAGACTTGTACGCCAATGGTCACAGCAGCATTATTCACCATCAAAAGAACATGGAAACAACCCAAATGCTCAACCATAACTGAACGGATTGAGACATTATAGTACATTCATACAATGAAATACTATGCAACACACAGGAGCAATGATTTTGTAAATTGTTACCTAATTTGGGAGGGACTGGAGAGCATTACGCTGAGTGAACTAAGTCAGTCCCAAAAGGACAAATATTGTATAAGATCATTTTTGTAGAATGAGTATGAGGATTCAAAGGGGTGGGGGGGAAGGTAGAGGATCATTAATCATAGGGTCACACAATTTGATGAGCGGGGGAGTGTAGGTGAAGAAATAGGAAAGATCTGGTGTGAAAACCAATGTATATGAACTTTGTAAATAAACCAGCATAATAAAAAAAATTAAAATGGCAAAGAAAGAAAATGGGAACCAAATAATTCTTAATGAATAATAAAAACATGTTTCAAAGGAACTATTTTCTGGAACTAAAAACTGTGGAAGTGATTTGTTTTATGTAATATCAACTGCCATATTGACTATACTGGCAAATGTGCATATACTCATTCTGTGGACAAAGAATAAATCAGTAATTGCTATTCTTTGCATAATTTTATGATTGCCTAAACTATCCACTATTTCATGACTAATTTTCACAGCTTGATTACAAAATCATAAAGACCTTTGAATAGATGTTTCATTAATTATACCATGGGCTTCCTTTAAGTGTTCTTTTCATTTTGTGTATCCAGTTTTGTCAGCACACAATTCATTTGCAGCTAGAGACTGACCAAGAAACCCCATGGTGGGCAGTGATAGGAGATGTGTACACTGTGGATGACATTATAAATTGCTAGTTTATTAGTGAAAATTTTTATAAGTATTTCCCACAAAACTCACAACTGAGGAGATTCAAAGGAAGTTTATTCAGATAATGAGGATTGCTTAAACATAGGTCAATGGGTTATATGGATCAAAGAAATTATGGATATAAAAATCCTTCACAGAATATTTAAAATAGATAAGGAGCTTGTTACAGATTTGCCATATTATTAAATATTTAATTCCCCCCTATTTATTCTTCGATTCCAAAGCAAGTGTAAAATAAAAATTATTATGGGTTTAATTGTACCTCCCCACCCCAATACTTGTAAATCCTAACTCCAATGTCTGTGGAATGGGTTTCTTTGTTATGCTAATGAAAGAACATATTAACGTAGAGTGTGTGTGTTTTAGGTCAATTTCTTTTGAGATATAAAGGAATGAGTCATGTGACTGAGCTAAAGGAGATGGGGGAAGACAGATGCCACATAGCATAAAGACTGCAAAGGAGCCTGGGAACAAGGACTTTCTTCTCCCAGAGCTGAGAGAGAAAGCAAATCTTCCCCTTGAGCCTTCTGTATTCGACATTTGAAATCCATCCTCCTACTCTCCTAAATTGTGAGAAAAATTTTGGTTATATATTTGATACATTTCAGACTGCAAAAATTGGTAGAAATATTCAATATCCTTCTCTTTGGCTTTAGCCATTGGTACAGTTCTTTGAGTAATAATAACAGGTATTTCTTAGATAGATAGATAGATAGATAGATAGATAGATAGATAGATAGATAGATAGATAGATAGTATCCTCTGACTCACAACATTGTACTTCAGGTTGGAACTTGAAATGGTCTTTTGACTATGAATGCAAACCCATTTTTCTTCACTTTTTCATTACAGGCATAATGGCTCATATGATTATCTGAATCAAAGTGGTCCGTGTCAATCCATTCTAGCTCAATACTAATTAGTATGTCATTATTTGTGCATTTAATGTCTTTTTAAGCAATGTCCAATTTTTCTACATTCATACTTTGGACAAACCATCTTCTAATTATTAGTGGCTGTTTGCAACCATCAATAAAACAAAGATCTGTACCACAGGGCCAAAAGGCAGTATCATGATAGATGGAGAAAGGATTGAAGTTGTTAATGAGTTCATCTTGCTTGTATCTATTCACAGTCAACATTCTTGGCAACAAGAGCAACAATGTCAGTTTTGAGACTAAGGTGTGACTGATCAAGACCAGGGTCTTCTCAATTGCTTGCTATGCATCTGAGACTAAGGGTGACAGAAGAACAGATGCCTTTGAGTTGTGGTGCTGGAGAAGAGTCTTGAACATATTATGAACTACCAAGAGAACAAACAAGTCTACCTGGAGAAGGTGAAACAGGTTTGCTCCTTGGAGGCAAGGGTTTTGAAATTCTGTCTCACATACTTTGAGCATGTTGCCAGAAGTCCCCAGTCCTTGGAAAAGGACATCATGCTTGGTAGGATAGAGGGTCAGCACAGAAGAGGAAGGCTCTGGATGAGAAGGACTGACACAGTGACTGTAGCAGTGAAGTCAAGTATTTTGGAAATAATGAGGTTAGTTCTGGATAGGGTAAGGTTCATAGCCATTGCTCACAGAGTCGCTATGGATCACTGTAGATTTGATAGCACATAACAACAACAATTATTAAAAGCAATCACTATTCTATTACACATAAAAAGAGGGAGGAAGTGATCTCTTTAAATGATAAATGACTAGGTCAAGATCCTATGGGAGAAGTCAATACCAGAACTCAGAACTTCTGGTTTCTTTTCTAAACTTCCTTCCCACTCCCCACCCTCACTCAGTCTGTTACTTACTTGCTTATTCTCTTGCTATAGAAACTAATTACTTGATACAGAACTGTTGTTATGTGCCCTTGAGTTGCCTGTGACTCATAGCAACTCTATCTACAACAGCCCTAAACCCTGCTCTATCCTGTGCCAATCTTACTGTCTCCGACACACCTATTAACATTACCCCAGTCACTCATTCAATACCATCTCATTGAGGGTCTTCTTCTTTTGCCCGTCCCTCCTCCCTCCCAAGCATGATGTTCCTCTCTAAGGACTAGTCTCTCCTCACAACATGTCCAAAGCTTCAGAATTCTTGCCTCCAAGGAGAAGCCTGGTCTGTTTGTTCTCTTAGCAGTCCATGATATATTCAATACTCTTCTCCAGCACTTGGATTACATAGCACGTGTCTGTCTGTCTATCTATCTATCTATCTATCTATCTAT
>NW_006399893.1:2957307-2964317 GCF_000299155.1 Elephantulus edwardii | reverse complement strand
TATCTATCTATCTATCTATCATCTATCTATAGAAATAGAAATAAATATGAATATATATTTATACATAAATATATAAAAGTATGTTTCTATTGTTAGGTACCATCAAGGCAGAACTGACCTAGAACTGAGCCTGAAGTTTCAGGGTTTTCAGAGGTAGTAAATCACATGGGAGGAGACCACCTCTCTTTTTTGTTTGTTTCTTTGGTTTTTTTAATTTATTTTTTTTAATTCATTTTAATGATAGTATACAGAGACTCAGGGTTTCCATTCATTCATTATTGCACTTTTCTCCCTTTGCACCCCCTCCTTCCCAATTTGCTTTTCTCTTTGAAAAGTAAAATTCTTTCAATGTTTCAAACCCCCCCCCAAGTCCACTCCACTGTGCAGCCTTCATTCTGGACTCCTGTCATGACAATAATATCTAATCATATATCCCTTTCAAAATAGTTCTCTTCCTTATCTGCTTCAATGTAGTATACATTATTTATTCCTTTTTTCTTAGTCTTCCCTCAACCCCAATGTCAGTCTCATTTTACAATGGTAGCCCTCTGCAATATTTGTCCTTTTGTGACTGAGATATTACATTTAGCATAATGTCCTCCAGGGCCATCCATTCTTCTCAAAGAGTATCTGGTGGATTCGAACAGTATGCCTTTGTTTTGACAGCACAACTCCTTATCACTAGCACAGTTCCTTATAAACTAATATAGAACTAAAAAATAAAAAAAGATAAAAATCATATTCTGGGATTAATAACATTCTTAGAGTGTTAACAGTTAAATAATCATGAATAATTCATGATATGACAAATTTAGAGAGCTCTACATTCCAGGGCACTGATGAAAATTCAACAAAGAACAAAACTAATCCAAATATTAAGCTCTTCTATTATGAGCTTTGATCTTCAAAATCTATCTAAAAAGATCCCTTAAGATAAGCTTTGAATCAGTTTCTTTCTAACCTGAAGTAAATTGAATCCAAATTGCTCTGACCTTGAAATCTTTAAGACAATTAGGAAGCATCACGTTTACGTTAAAGAGGCAATACAGGTTCTTGGACAATAAAGTAAGAGCTCATTTCAAAAGTTCCCCTCAGATCAGAGTGGTTCTGGGGGTTTGATAAAAGTGTGGCTGTTGGGAACCACACAGGAATAGTCAGCTAGCTCACCATCTATCCCGGGAATTCATAAACAGACGATTTTGTCTTTGATAAAGAAGTCCACCAAGAGCTGCAGGTGCTGAAGTCTGCCTTGCTTACTTAAATGTGACTAAATAAACCTTACTGCCTTTTGTCGTTTCTGTCCCATTGTCATAACAAGTTGGAAAGAGAAAGCGCTCTCAGAACAGGCAGTGGCTGGCATACCAGCTTGGAGGAGGTGGGCTGCAGATGCTCTCCAATGACAGTTCAACCGTTTTAGGTCCAGAATTTTGTCTCTTAAGAAACATGTTAATCTCCTCCATACATTCCTGCTTTTGACTACTGTGATTTATTTATTGTCTTCCAGTTGTGCTGTATGAGGATTAAGATGTCATTTAAATGCATAATTCTCTCCTGATGGCAACATTACCATCCCCAGAGTGACATGCAGAAGAACAATTATGCTGTACGAGTGGAGATTTACCCAGAGCAGACAGTGGATCTGAATCACCTGTATTTGGGTTGGTCACACACCACCCGGCTGCTAGGCTACAAGAGCTGCCTATAGTCATCAACAAAAGCATAAATTTACATGAAATAAATGAAGGATAACTAGTAAGATGTGTACTAGTCCAAAGGGGGAGGGGAAGGAGGAAAGGGACTAATGGTGGGGAAGGGAGAGAGTCACGAGGTCTCAGAGTTTGATGGGCAGAGGGAGAGTGAAAGAATTAGGAAAGATCCAGTGGAGACCTGAAAAGATGACATAATAGCAGGCATAGATAAACAGGGATTAATTTTATAGAACACAATGTATGGAAATGAATGTATGAAATGTAATGTGAATGAAAGGATGTGTGAAACACAATGTATATGAACGAAATACAATGTATATGAATTCCGTATGCAAGCCAATAGAAAATAAAAATAATTTATAAATAAAGAGTGGACAAGAACCTCAACTTAGGGTTGGAGGGCATGAGGCAGTCACAAAAACGGCCATAGACTGTTCTGGGCGTGTGAAACAGTTAAGTTGGTTGAAGGTAAATGTAATCATTTAAAAAATAAAGAACTTGAGAGTCACATGTCCTTTTTCTCTTATGTTGTTGTTGTTAGGTGCTGTTTACCATTTGAAAAGCAATTTTGAATCCTGTCCTCTCCTGTGCTATCCGCACATTTCCTAACACACTAGAGCCCACTGCAGCAGTCACCATGTCAATCCACCTGGTTGAGGGCTTTCTTCTCCTTTGCCATCCTCCACCCTTCCCGCATCATGCCCCTCTCCAAGGAATAGCCCCTCCTAGCCACATGTCCAAAGTATATGAGACAAAGCCTCGTCATCCTGGTCTGCAAAGCCCATTTTTTCTACTATGGAGCAGCTGGTGAGTTTGAACCACCAGCTTTTGGGTTGACAGTGCAATTCCTTACCACTAGGTCATCCTTGCCAAAGAAGACTCCAGCTGCACCCTCTCCAAGACATACCTGTTTATTCTCTTGACCATCCATGGGATGTTCACTGCTCTTCTTCAACATCAGAGTTCCAAGGCATCAATTCTTTTCTGTTATCCTTATTCATTTCCCAGCTCTCAGATGCATAACAAATGAGTAGAAAGACCATGGCCTAAATCAGATGCACCTTAGTCCTCAAGTTGGCATCATTACTCCTCAATAATTTGAAGAGATCCCTAACTGCAGATTTCCCCAATGCAGTAAGTCTCCTTGTTTCCTAATACCTGGTACCAAGGGTGTTAATTGTGGATCCAAGTAAAATGAAGCTGTTGGCAGTTTTAATCTCTTCTCCATCCATCATGGTGTTGCCTATGGATCCAAATGCTAAGAATTGTGTTTTGTTGTCATTGAGATGCAATCCACACCAAAGAATGTATTCCTTGATCTTTTGCAACAAGTGCTTAAAGTCCTCCTCACTTTCAGCAAGCGAGGTTACATGACTTAGGTTATTGGTTAGTCTCCCTCCAATCCTGAAGTCACGTTCCTCTTCATAGAGTTCAGCTTCTTTAGTTTTCTCTTACACTGCACATTAAAATTTTAAGATCAATACTGGGCACAGAGAAAAAGAATTACATTCAAATGTGCTTTTTTCCCCATCTGGAAGTCCTGAAATAGACCCTTAAATACAAAAAAGTAGCAAAAGATGCTTTTTGTTGTTGTTATATGCCATCGAGTTGCTTGTGATTCATAGTGAACCTATGTACAACAGCCCTAAACTCTGCTCTATCCTGTGCTAATCTCACTATCTCTGATTCACCCATTCCAATTACCCCAGTCACTGAATCAATCCAACTCATAGAAGGTCTTCCCCTCCTGTGCTGTCCCTCCACCCTACCAAGCATGATGTCCCTCCTTACAACATGTCCAAAATGTGTCAGACGAAGCCTCAGAATCCTTGCCTCCAAGGAGTCACTCAGTTTAACCCTCTCCAGGATGAACCTGTTTGTTTTCTTAGCATTCTATGGTACATTCAATACTGTTCTCCAGCACCTCAGCTCAAAGGCATCAATTCTCCTTCTATTCTCCCTAGTCATTATCCAATTCTCTGATGCATAACAAGTGATTGCAAAGACCATGGCCTGTATCAGGCACACCTTAGTCTCCAGAGAGATACTATTGCTCTTCAGTACTTATGAGAGTGAAAACTGAGTAGCATAGTAAATAAAACACCATATGAAAGAATTATGGTAGGCATTTTAATGTGAATTTGGACATAAATACTCTGTCTTCTGTGGTCTTTGACTCTGACTTTATGCCTAACAGAACAAAATGCTATCCAATCCAGAGCCATTTTCATGATCACTTCAGAAAGTTTCAGCTTATGGTTGCTACTAGTGGGCAATACATTCCAGGTGGACTTTCCCTCACTTCTTGACCTTGCCAAACATGGTGTCCTTTTCTACTAAGTTGTATTGTCCGAGGTAAATATGTTTAAGTCTCCATCTTTACCTTTAAGGAAGGAGTATTCTAGTAGCACTTCTTTTAAGAATGAAATTTAAGAAATAGATAAATTGGGTAAAAGGCAAAACAATAATTGTTTGCTTAGATACTATAAACTAATTAACTACATTAATCACTATTGATTAAGACTATAAAATAAGATGTCTAAAGATGATCATATAAAAAGCAATATAATTTGTAAAACCTTTATTGAACTTATTTAAAAAAAGAGAGAGAGAAAAAGACTTGTTCATTCTTTGGGCAAAAAATTCTTCCAATTATTCTTCATTCTATGACTCATTTTATTTTTCTCATAGCAGATTACCATCTGTTATTTTTATGTATGTTTATTTGTTTTTCCTCTGGTACTTAACAATCATCTCACTTCTCATGAGTCCTATGTAGTCACAGGAATTTATTTGCCAGGGAAATTATCTGATCTATTCACAGGGTATCTCAGGTCCTAAAAGAGGGTCAGACATTTAAGAAAGCATTAAATAAGTATTCATGAAATAAATAAACTTCTACACTCTTGCCTTTAAGAATAGGCCTCCCAATAGTATGCATCATATAATTTATATCACATACTGTCAATTGTGACAAAGAAAGAGTACACCATTAATTAGGATGACAGGTTTAAATTTTATAAGCTACAGAATGAATAATAACTGATTGAATATCTGTACACATTTAGACTTCTGGCAGCTTTCCAGAATGGAGCAGGAATTAAGACTGAGAATTTTTCAAGCTATTATAACATTTGACAGCTCATAGGATCAAGATATCTAAATGGCAAGGGAAAATTTTCTAAGTTTCTATTAGATCTTACGAAAATTAGTTACAGGTGATTTATGACGTGGGGGTGAGGAAGATGTCATTCTTAATGTTCATTTGGATACTTACCAGTTTATTTACACGTGTTTTATACAACTTGATATTCCACAACCTCTATCTAATTTCTCTATGTTTAAGTTCACATAGGGACTTTCCTTTGAAATCCTCTTTGTACCAATGATTGTTTGTCATTGTTTGTCATGCCAAGGATTAAAGGAATGTACTTTCCAGCTCCGACTGGAATTGCTTAGAATTCTCCAACAGCAGGATTCAGCTTTGGGAACGTTTCTGTTTCTATTTTTTAGTAGACAGGGTGTGATAAGTCCACAGCACTTGCAGGATGCTTTGAAAAACTGAGGTAATATTTTAACATTGAGTATACTATTTCTTGTATTATTATTTGAAAGTGTTGTTTTGGAGTAACATGGTTAACATAGTGACCTCTTTTGTTTCAGTGACTTGTTACAGGAGCAGAATAAAAACTATTGTGAAAAAAAATTATAACAAGCAAATCTCTGTTTCTCTACCTTGAATAGGTTCTGGGGTGATAAGACTTGAGAATTTACTTATGTAGGCAATATTGCATTGGAAAAATCTGCTGAAATGGGACCTCTTTCAAGTGTTAAACAGCCTCTGTAAATTTTTACCGAAATTAATAATAAATTTAAATAAAACAAACAAACAAAAAACTTAAATGAGAAAAAAAAACCCTAACAAAAAAAATAAAGTTTAAACAGCAAAAATATCTCTGAAGATTAAGGCACATTTGACCAAAGGCTTCACAGGCGACTCAACCAATAACATTCTATGTCAGGTGTGGAAGCAGGATTGGCATCCACTTCCTAAACAACTTGTCTCCAGAAACTGTATGAGCTTTGATAAATGTTGATAGCTGTAGAGGGGCTTCAGGCCTTTTGTTCATAGAGTCACAATGAGTCGTGCTTGACTCGAAGGCAGTCAACAACAACTACACATAATTTTATTAACCTCTTCATATACATTTGAAAGACTTTGAACTGTAGTGCTGGAGAAGAGTATTGCATATACCATGGACTGCTAAGAGAACAAACAGGTTCAACCTAGAAAGGTGAAAGCAGACTTCTCCTTGGAGGAATAAGATTATGAAGCTTTGTCTGACACACTTTGGACATCCTGAAGGTGGGTATGTCAGAGACAGTAAGATTGGCACAGGATAGAGCTGGCTTTAGGGCTGTTGTACATAGCATTGTTGTGAGTCATAGGTGACTCAACAGCACATAGCAACAACAACAACAACAAAAATCACAAGCTAGGCAAATGGAAATGTAGCAACCCTACGCACAATAGCTCTGAACTCTGCTCTATCGGGGACAATCTAACTGTCTCTGACATACCTACCCACATTAATTCCGTTATAGTGTCAATCCATCTCATCTGGGGATATGTGACTATATTTTGTCTAATGGACTCTGTTGTTGTTGTTAAGTGCCATCGAATAGTAGGCGACTCAAAGCGACCCTATGAATGAAAGACTTGGACACTTGTATAAATTCCATCCGTTTTCCATGTTTATAGGATTTCCAGAGACAAGCTATTTCAGAAGTGGATGCCACTCCTGCTTCCAAGCTTGTTTTAATCGGGAAGCTCCACCCAACACTGTCCACCATGGGTAAACATTCTCGCATTTGACTCATCAGTGTCACAGTGTTCAGCTTCACAGCAACCATGAGTTATCTCTGTAAAGCAAGTAGACAGACCAGGGCTATACAACCTAGAAGAATGTTTGAACAAAACCAATTAAAAAACAGGCCTGAAGATGGCAGATTAGAGTCACCTGCCTTTGGCTTGAGAGCATCACTTTCTGTCACTAGGCCAACTGACTCTAGATGGAAAATAAAGAATCCACTCCTAATGTGACTCAAAAAAATTTTCAGAGTGAGCCAAAAGTCAACATCCAGAG
Source organism: Elephantulus edwardii (assembly GCF_000299155.1). Lineage (NCBI taxonomy): Eukaryota > Metazoa > Chordata > Mammalia > Macroscelidea > Macroscelididae > Elephantulus > Elephantulus edwardii. The sequence goes on along the minus strand of NW_006399893.1, from coordinate 2,957,461 downwards.
GCTTCGTTACATTAAAGTGGGAGAGTGGTCATCAACTGCCCTTCATTGGTTTTCGCAGCAGAAAACTAGCTGGCTCAACCAATGAGATACTATGTTGTTGTTGTTGTTATGTGTCGTCGAGTTGCCTGCGACTCATAGCGACCCTATGTACAAC
>NW_006399893.1:2907740-2955607 GCF_000299155.1 Elephantulus edwardii | reverse complement strand
TTTGGCTTCTCTGTGCTCCAGTGCAATTTTCAGAGTCTCTTCTGACATCCATTTTGGTCTTTTCTTCCTCTTCTGTCTTTGCAATGACCATTTGCACTCTTCCTGGATGATATTATATGGGTGAAAATCTAATCTCCAGTCGTATGCAAGGAGCCCCCATAGCATAACATGTAATGTGCTGGGCTGTGTAAAAGGCTGGTGTTTCAAACCTATCAGCTGCCATGAGGGTGAAATATAGGAAATCTTGTCCTAAAAAAAAATTAAAACCTTGGTCATCCAATGGAGGGTCACAATGTGAAGAGATTTGTAGGCATTACGGTTTTGCTTGTTAAGTCTATTACACAAAACCACTGTTATTCTGGCATTTGAGTGTTTTAGTAACATTTTATTTCATTCTTTCCAAGACACACCGAAATCAGTAATTGTTTGTCTTATTGAGGCTATGACTTCTTAACAAATATTGTCCCATAGGAGCCCAGGATCTTAAATGTGTTATTGTTGGCTGTTGTAGATAGTTTTGTATAAAGGGTCCAACTCATAATAGCTTATGTACAACAGAATCACACCCTGCCTGTGGAACCCTCATAATCTGCTTAAACTCATTGTTGTACTCACTGTCCCACTCCATTTCAATGAAGGTCAACTTTATTATAGACAATCATTCTCACTGTAGATGTCCCCAAAACTCAGCACTGTAAGACACTTATGTGCCCATATCTTGTCTCATTGGACCTCTGGGTAAATTTCACATTATTTTCAGTGGACCAAAACACCATATGCCCATTTATAAAGCTCTGTTATACTGAAAGTGATTCAAGATTGGTTAAGCTTTATCAGAATAAACAAAAGAGAAAGCAGACATACCACTATGACCACAGGTCTGTGAGCACTGAGTCCATGCTGTCCACCCCGAGAGCTGACAGTTGACCACACACTCCACCAGGCAGTTAACACTCATTCTCTGAGGCTTCTCCAAATTGCGCTGCAAAGGGGAGGGGGGGAAGTGATGTTGCTAGAAAAGAGATGCTTGTTGATATTTTTTAATTGGCATGTTATTAAATAAAAGGCTAAGATCAACTAACAACAGAATAAAACTTTCATATATATCTAACACAAACTATTTTAGAAAGTGGCTATTATAAAAGTTGGTAGCTTATATTCTTCTCAGTGTTCCTTTAGTAAAGAGATGGCAAACAACCTGGCAGGAAGGGTACTTCTTCAAACAGATTCTTATGGCAAGGTGGAAATTTCATGAGTTGCTGGGAGTATGACCAAGCATAAACTGAACATTTTTAAAGCAAGCATGGCATGTGATTGTGGTAGTCAATAGTCTACACTTTGAGAAATATTGGAGAGAAGAACAGAAGTCCAGGAACAAAATAAAGTAGGCAACACACACAAACAAATAAAACCACAAAAGAAACAAAACACCCAGCTATTTAGCAACACACGGACATGAACAGCATGTAGTCTGATGAGAGACACTGGCATTCAAATGCAGGAAGGAAAAATGACAATTGGAACAGAATTATCACACACAGAACAGGTTCCAAACAAATCTGTTCAGCGAGGGGCAGCCACACTTCACAATGACACATTTTTTGACAAATAAACAAGCCCTAAACAAGGCTATATACCCCGCTCTCTCTCACTCTCTCTTCAACAAGGTTTGTTAAAGTTGTCAATGATTCCTTCTTTTAGGAATGGGGAGAAGAAAAGACTACCCTTCAGTCTGAGAAAATAATCTTTCTAAATTTTGTCCTCACAAAATATATTTTACTTGAGTAGTGAAGAGGCCTTGGTGGCACAGTTGCTAAACACTCAGAAACTAACAGGAAGGTTGGCAGTTAAAAATCCCCAGCTTCTCCAGGAAATAGAAATTAGGCTGCCTGGTTCTGTGAAGACTCATAACCTTAGAAACCTATTGGGCTGTTCTACTCAGTCCTACAGGGTTGCTGTGAGCTAGACTGCATTCAATTGTACTCATTTATGCTCTGGAGTTTAGAATATGAACTGATTTGTGCAACACTTTGCCCTTACTCCACATAGTAAAAATTTACAAGCCATATTTTTGTTTATGAAATCCTAAACTTTAGAATAGACTTGCCATTGAGTTTCTTGGATTCTGAGGAAACAATAAGTCATGTGACCAAAAATTTCTCCCATTACTCAGCCAGAAAGAAACAGGGAGGAAGGCTTAGTGTTAAATCTGGGCACTTTGCACTTTTGGACAGGTTAGTAGTACAGAGAGTTCTCAAAACAAAACAAAAAAAAGTTAGCTTAAAAGTGAAATAAGAATAAAATAAAATCAACACTATTTTGTGTCAGCAACTTCTTAAGCACTCCACAACAAGGGTGTCACCAAAATGAATATCAAGCCCACTGCTATCTGTCCAGTCAGTTCCCAATCCTGGAGACCCTCTAGCCGGTTTCCCAGGCTGCACATCTTTATGGGAGGAGACTGCAAATATTCCTCCCATGGGTGAATTTGAACCACCAAACTTTACATTAGTGATCCAACATGCAATGCACTACACCACCAGGGCCTCCTAACTAACAATGAGTGATTAAGATAAACGATTGCCACTGAGTGGGTTCCAGCTTATAGCTGACCCTCCGCTGGGTTTCTGAGGCTGTGACTCACATGGGTGGAGATTGCCCATCCTTCTCCTGTAGAAATGGGGGATATGAATAGCCAGTGAGTCACGGCTTTGGGGTTAGCAACACAACTCCCCAATGCCTAGACCCCCAAGCAATATCTACACAATGCTGAAATTAAATTAGTGTGTGGCTTCTTGAAAAGAAATCAAAACAAAATTGCCATGAAACTCATGGTCCACTAAAGCATAGGGATATTCTGGTTTAATTATTTGGGACTTGTTTAAACTGACATCCTTTAAGTACTTGCTCCTCAAACTAAGACCCACTGCTGTGCAGTTGATTCTGATTCAAAGAAACCCTACAAAATGGAATAGTAATGCTTCCTAGAATTTCTAAGGCTATATATTTTTAAGCAAACAGATTGCCACATCTTTCTATTGGACAGTAGGAGATGTGGACAGTGTTTCAAAATGGCAGTCTTTTGGTTGGTGGTGGCCGAATCCTTTTAACCCCTGCCCAACTAGGCCTTCTCATTGTATCACCATGCTTCTTAAATACTTGCTCCAAACCAAGCCCTCTGGCACTGAGTTCATTCCAGTCATACTGACCCCCACAGGATTTTGACTTTACAGGAAGAGGCTGCCCAGATGACAGGTGGATCCAAACTGCTGATTAGCAGCCTGGCATTTTGCTAGTTCACCAGAAGGCATCCTTTAAATACTTGTCACACACATGCTATTTAGAACGCCAAGAAAAGGGCTTCCTATTCCACCAGCACTGCAGTTGCTGAGCTGATTATGACTATTGATGACTGTGTATCAGAGAAGTACAGGCTTCGAGAGAGCTTTCAAAGGCTGACTTTTCCATAACAGATCATCAGGCCTTTCTTTTAAGCCATTTCCACGTGAGTTCCAACTACGGACTTGTGAATTATCAGTGAAACACCTTACTTACATGCACTATTCTTGGCATCTGCCTTCCAATTAGTAAATAATTGACACTGCATTTAAAAGAAAAAATATGATTGCATGTTGTTGTTGTTGAATACTGTCAAGTCAGAGAATACCCATAGCTGACCCTCCAGCAAATTTTTAGAGGCAGTTTAATCACACAGAAGGAGATTGGCTACATTTCTCTTGGAAAGATGCCCATTTGTTTTTTTCAGCAGAACAACTGGTGGATTTGAATCACGTCCATTTGGGATTGCAGTGCAGCTTCTTACCACTAGGACACACACACACACACACAACACACACACACACACACACACACACACACATACCCATATATACCAAATACAGAATTTTCCATCTATTTAGAGTTGTATATTTCTCCTTGCCTCATTTATCTCCCCTTAATTAGACTACTTCTTGTTAGCAGATTCAATGAAATAGGATGGCACAACAGCTCCCTACCACCTAGTAGACCACATGTGATGTCTGAATTCCACACAATTTCATACTGCCTGGTCACAGAGTGGTTGGTCCTGTGATCTGTGGCTGCATGATTGATTTAGATGACACATGAAAAAGCAGGGGGGAAAAGTAAGTCAGAACAGATGTTTTAGTAAATCTTACTGCAGTTGGCCATCTTTATTACTGTATTTTGACAAATAAGACACAAACATAATTAACACACACACACACACACAAAAAAAAAATCCAAAACAAAAAACAAAAATATCCCCAAAACAAAACAAAAAGCATGCCTGACATGCTCAGGGAACAAAAGGACAGTTTGCAAAAAATATGTAAAATGCATGTTGTCTGCATAAACATGTGATACTATTAAATCTACCCCCAAAGTGCTTTTCCTTTATATATTAGGAAGTAAATGCTTACCTATTTAAAATAAGTTTGAATATAGTTTTTCTTCAGTACAACAAATCACAGGAGAAATGGGCACTACAGTTACAAAAATTTAGACTCTACTAATTTAAAACTTTATGGACATGCTTTTTAAAGTAGACTGAGAAGAATACAACTGTGCTATTTATCTAAAATTTTTCTGAGCAAATTAGTGGAGTAGTCTAATAGCAAGAGGCAGTATTTACCATACATGCAAAGGACAGTCGTCCTCATAAAAACACATGAATCATTTGCCCATACTAAGACCCATTTTTAATAGTAAAGTTGTCCATTCTTAAGGGTTTGTTACAATTTTAATTAGGTAAGGATGTGAAAGTTTTTAAAAAAGTATATTGTTTTAATAAACTTATACTTCCCAGTGCAAAATAACCTCTCCTCCAGTACGTTCAAACTTAAGATTCTTAACTTTAATTGAGAGCAGTAGGTCTTAATTTAGTTGATCCTCAAACACAGTCATTGTCACCTATGTCAACCAAACACTGTGCTAAGCATTGTGTGCTAAATGGAAACATGAACCCCTACCTGCTCGCACTGGTCCATGGCCACTGGCTTGTTGTCACTGCGCACACAGCTCAGAAGGCGGGTCCTGATGCCTTGTCCACAGGTGGCATTTTCATTCAGCTGGCACGTGCTCCACTCTACAGGCATATGATCACCCAAACTGAATTTCAAAACACTGATCATGTGAGCAAAATACAACACACCGGTGGTTATCTGCATTGCTGAAGAAGGACAATGTGCACTAACCCAAACTGCTTCCAGATGGGTCTGCAAAAGCATACCGTCACTGTTCGGTCACAATAACAATAATAACGATAGAATAGTTAAAATGAGTACTGAAGGTGAAGAATAAAACAAAAAACCAAACGAGTCTGATAAAAGCCATTTCAGAATTGGCTTCTGAAAGAAAACACTAAACAACACAGCAGTGAAAAACAATTTGGAATCAACAGTTTGGTAGGGAAATAAACTAGAAAGGAAAGAGTGCAGAAGTGGTGGCTGTCTAAGAATTAATGCAACTATCTCAGCCATTTGGTATATTTAGCACCGTAAAGTCCAGAAAAACATCCAGAGTTTAAGGGGGAAGACACACAGAACTTGCTGATGATTCATTATCAAGTGATAGAAACCTTCCACTGGATTTAATAGCTGTAAGTCTTGGATCCACTTCCTTAACAACATGCCTATGGAAACTCTATGAACTTTGAGAAACAACGATAGTTACAAAAAGGGCTTTTGTTCACAGGGTTGCTATGAGTCATGCTCGACTTGATGGCAATCATCAGCAGAAACAACAAGTCATGGAAGAGGAAACTGCCCATTTCCCCTCCTTGGAACAGAAGTCAGAATCAACTCATAGCTGAACCTCCAGAGGGTCTTAGGAGGCTATAAAGCACACAGAAAGAGAGTATCTTTCTTTCTCATACAGAGCTTCTGGTGGATTCAAACCACTGCAGAGATGCACAAATTTGAGTTAGCAGTGCAACTCCTGATACCATCACAGCTCTCCATGAACTGTTAAAGAAACTGTAATTCCATTATGAAAGGAGGTTTTACATATTTGACTAGTTGAATTAAAAACCGATTGGTGAGATTAAGTTATATTGTTGTTGTTAAATGCCATCGGGGTGACTACAACTCATAGCAGCCCTATGAAAAATATCTGTGATTCCTGTCCTATCCTGAGCCAATGTAACCATCTCTAACATACCGGCCCCCATTGTCACAGTCACTGGGTCAATCTTTCTCATCCAGGGTCTTCCTCTCTTGCACTGACCCCCTCCACCTTTCCAAGCATGATGTCTTTCTCCAAGAACTGGTCTTTCCTGATAAACATGCTCAGTATGTCAGATGGAGTTTCAAAATCCTTGCCTCCAAGGATCAAGCTAGTTTTACCCTCTCTAAGACAGATCTGTTTGTTCTGTTGGTAGCCCATGGTATGTTCAATACTCTTCTCCAGCACCACAACTCAAAGGCACTGATTTTTCTTTTGACATCCTTAGTCATTGTCAAGCTCTCAGATGCACAGCAAGCCATCGGGAAATCCATGGCCGGGACATGGTCGGGATCAGGTCCAACTTAGTCTCTAGACTGACATTGCTTCTCTTTAGCACTCTTGAAAATTCCCTGACAGTAAACTTTCCTAAAGCAATTTGTCTTTGGATTTCCAGACAGCTGATGTCAAGAGTGCTGATTATGGATTGAAGCAAGATGAAACTATTAATAACCTCAATCTCTTCTCCACCTATCATAGTGCTGCCAATTGACCCAATGGTAAGAATCTTTGTTTTCTTGATGTTGAGCTTCAGTCCATATTGAAGATTGTAGTTCTTAATTTGTTTCTTAAAAATGGGGGGAAAAAATCTAAACCCCCAAACCCGTAACTCTTACTGTTGTATGGCTGGTAGAAGAGTCGGCTGTGGCTTTCCTAGTCCATTGCTTTGACTTTGGTCACATGATTGGGTGGAACTATGCTAATGATGTGAATGAGGTGAATAGTACCTTTTGGTTGGGAGCACAGCAAACAAGATGTAGCATATTAATTATGGGGTTACTTAATACTGCCATTCCATCAGACTTAGGCTGAGCAGGTTTAGAGGAAAAATAGGAGAATCTCACCAACAGCAAGAAAAAAGAAATCAGTCCAATGAGCATCTATTTAGGCAAGAGATTCCTGCCTCAAAAAGACTGGATTCTAGAAGGGCAATTATAACAACAGAAACAGTAATAGTAGAGAAACAGAAATCAATATAAGGCAGAGCATATCCAGGACTCCCCATGGGAGTCCAGGGTCATGGGCCTTTGCCTAAACTTTCTGGAAGACTAGGGGGTGTAGGATGATGTCATAATTTGTAAGAATGAGAACTTTGTAATGATGACTTAAAATTGTGAGGTTGAAGTTAAAAGGGCCTGCAAGCTCATCTAACTGAACAATTGTATCCTGTTTCTAATTTAAATGTAGCCTCTTAAATTCCCTAATAAACGTCATAATTATGAGTTCTGTGTGGCCATTGCAACAACTCCAGGAGGGATGACGGCTGGTGTTAGAATTAGTAGTTAAGTGTGGGGAATGAGGGAGAATGTCTGACATCATGAGAATTGATTTTGTGCCATGAATGCTATAGATGAGGACTCTTCCCCTTGCAGAGTTATAGAGGTCCGATATAGCCACTTGCAAAGTAAAATCCAACAGTATAGTATGAATGTTGTTGTTTTTATGAACCATTGAGTAAAAATGAACTTATAAAGGAATCTCCAGTTATTTTTCACAGGTTGTAAATCACGTAGAAGGAGATTATTATAATCACCCTTTGAAGTATTTGGTGGATTCAAATCATGAACCTTTGGACTAGCAGCATAATTCCTTACCACTAGGCCACCAGAACTACCTATATTTAATAAGATCAGTCCTTAAATAATATATTCTCCTAGTAAAGTAAATGTCAAGTTATTTATGGAATATTTCAATTAAAACCAAGGATCTGAGAACTTGTTATCTAAAGTAAAAGGACAGATTTTCCTGGTCATCAGACATTCCCATACAATTCACCATGTTGTATTTTACATGAGAAGTACCAGCCAGGTCTACATGACAGTAAGAGGGCTTTGTCTTTTTCATAAAAGTCTTGTTTTGAGTCTGGAGGAAAGTGGAGGTTTGGTGGTCAGTTTCGAATTTCATGCAAGAGCCTTGATACCACATTGTGACATTTGTGTGTATCTGCTGCTACAAGGTAAAAAGACAAATACAAGGAACTAAAGTCTTTTGAACACAGTGGTGCCCAGATAAGTTGAGGCACTTATTAACAAGGATGGTGTTTAGAAATAGTTTCTGTCCAGTCAGGATCAATGTTTTTCATTTTTTATGAAATCTGCAGAACAAGAGCAAGACAAGCTTATATTCCTAAAAGTAAAAAGTCCTAGAAAGATCTAAATTGTTTATGACATTATGATAGCATACTTCCTAAACAGTCAAGTTATTCTATGCTTTTTACTTCTCCTGTTGGTTTAGTTTGTCATGGTTTATTTGTAACATTATTATTATTATTATTATTATTATTCAGGAATAACAATTATTATTATTCAGGAACTTTACTAAGTCTTTCTAAGCTTGTTTTACTTCAGAGAGTCCATGTGGTGTTACTGGAAGTGGCATGCCAAGAGTGGACTTGCCCATCTCTGAAGAGGCCATCTATGAAAGCCAAGTCATTGGTCTTTCACAAAACACAGACTCTACTCTTGGTTTCTAACGTGGAGACTGGGAACACACACAAACAGACACACACACACACACACACACACACACACACACACACACACACACGCAGGTGCCCATATACATGCACACATTCCCATTTGCAGAGGCTAAAGAAGCGACATGGCCACAGAGGCCATCTACCTGTGAGATTGTACCGGAACTGGAAGCAGTCACGCACACACACACAGAGACACACAGAGACACACACACACACACACACACACACACACACACACACACACGCAGGTGCCCATATACATGCACACATTCCCATTTGCAGAGGCTAAAGAAGCGACATGGCCACAGAGGCCATCTACCTGTGAGATTGTACCGGAACTGGAAGCAATTTTCATTAAGGAGGCAGGGCCGCACTTGTGAGTCTTCAGGGCAGGTCCTTGAGCTCATTGAAGGTCTCAGCAGATGGCGGGTCCTTCTCTGCACGGTGTGGGGGTCGCATGACTATCAGCATCAAAGGGCAAGCAGAGTTAGTAAAGATCTGTATACATGACAAATGCATGTAATTATTTGTATAGCTGCAAGCACATCCATAATAATGATTGAGAGTGTTAAATACAGTATTGTTTTTGTTAGGTGTCATTGAGTGACTCCGACTCATAGCAACCCTATGAACAGCAGTTCTGACCCTAATCCTAACCCTAATCCCATCCTCACCGTCTCTGATATGCTCCAGCCCACTGTTAGTCATTGTATCAGTCCAGTCCATTTTGTTGAGGAATTTTTCCTACCTGGTAACTCGTTCTCATGTTATGTTACTTCTGTATAGTCATGTACAAGAGAACTATTTTCACCATTAAAACTCACTCTGCAATCTCAAATAGTTTTAAACATTGTAATAGACTGAGATACTTTAAATGCTTCACATACATTTTAAAAAAGAGAAAACACTTCCCCTGTGATGTCAATGGAAATAAAAACACAGAACATTTTGAGGAGAAAATTGTTTTAGAAAACCCTGAACAGACAAGCATAGAGGGAGATTTTATAAAATCAAGATTGTCAATATATAAGAATATTTCCTCTCGTCTACGAAGCCCTCTGAATTCCAAGGGTGAGTCACTCTGTGTGTTGCCCTTTATGTAAAATCACTGTATTAAAATGAACAAGACAGAGGTCCAAATATCACTTTACTCAAGGATCCACACATGCTCTTTTCTTGTACCCTTTGCTCTTTGGATATGTTGAGTCAGGTAAACTTGTTAGCAAATTTTATCCACCAGCCCCACTAGAATATGATGTCTCTCCTTTTAGAATAATCGTTTTACCTATAATACTTTTTATTATTTTATATTGTTTTGCTTAAAAAGTTCATATACATTGTGTTTTATGTGTCTTCATTCATATTGTCTTCTTTTTTAAAGTTTGCTTTTTATCATTATTATTAATTTTAATGAAAATGTACAGAGACTTTGGATTTCCATTCATTCATTGTTGCACTTTTCTCCCTGCTCCGCCCCCCCCACCCCCCAGTCACTCTTCTCTTTAAAAAGTAAAAGGAAAATTCTTTCATTGTTATACAATCCCTCCCCCAAGGTCTACTCCACCATGCAGCCTTCCTTCTGGACTCCCCTCATGACAATAAAACCTAATCACCTACTGCACTGAAACAGATGAGGGACAAAACTGTTTAAATAGAAGAATCTCTTTTGAACTGTTCTCTAAAATTGGTCTTTTTCTTCTTTAGTCTACTATTGGGGATTTAGTTCTTCCACAGTTCTCATCTTAGTAACTCCAAATGCCTTTCTTTCTTTTTGGTTCCCCTTTCTCTCATGCTCATGAATTTTTCTCAAAGGAGAAATGGGATTCCAGACATATGTAAATACACGTATGATTATTTACCACAACTGTCCTTGCGCTGTCATCTTCAGTTTCATTTTCATTCTGTTACCTGCCTATCTTTACAGACTTTTTTCAAGAATGATGGCCCATAACTTCTTATATACATGACATTCCCTGAAAATGTTGGTGTACTTAGGGGTTGTTCAGTGAATACCACGGAATAGAGTCACATCACCAACATTCCAGACCTAAAATTCTAAACAGGCACAGGCAATGGACAGCTGCCAATGATAATGTCGAAAACACCCCTTCTGTTTCAGATGTTTTACTGATTTTTAGATGTCTTTTTCCTTCTAAGAAATTTTAGCAAGACATAACTGGTACACTGAATCTAAGCTACTGATGAATGAAAGGTGGTAGAATTGCACTAAAATAAGCAGAATTTTTTTTCACTTTCCCCTCTAATTTGAAAAAACTGCAGCTGGTTTAAATACATTTATTATCCATGTGACTTCATACTTGGATATCCTGTCAATACTTGTAAAGTAATTTTGCATTTAAAATGTATTGAATTGTCTCTAGATAATCAAGAAGGGCTACTGAAATCAGGCAATTATTCTTAATTATCTGCAGATGAATCCCATGTTAAATGCTTACCAATAATTTATTACAATCCCAGCAATTAATGATTGCTTTTCTAATGAGCAGGAATAAGGACTTAAATGATTTGCCAATAAAGGAAAATGATGATATCTTAGTAGATATTCTTGGTTACTTCTCTACTGCATTTCCACCTAAAAATGAATTCATGTTGGTACTCAATGCATATGCATAAGAAATTATGTGCCTTCTTTGTCAAAGCCATCAAATAAAGTCAGAGAAAAATGCCCTTTCTCTATACCCCAACACATGAATAGATTGAATAATTCTGAAACATTGATGAGAGATTCTCTTATTCACTCTATATGTTATTTCCTCATCTAAAGGTGGCTGGCTGAATTTGGGAAGTGTTAAGCTTTACCTCTATCATATCCCATAGTCGGTAACTAGGAGTCTCCAAGTGGCAAATGATACATACATTGGTTATTAACTGAAAGGCTGGAGTTTTGAGTACACTGATATGTTCAGAAGTGAGCCTTGGATTTCTACCTTTGAGGAAACAGCTTTTGGAAACCGTGTGATACACAGTTCCTCTCTGTTACATGAGACTCCATGAGCAGAATCAACTTGAGGGAAATTGACTTAGGGTCTCTAATTCTGCTTGGAATAGTGTTAAAATATCCTCTTAAACCTAAAGCAGTGTTCATACTATGTTAACTTTGACAATCACTGAAATGAAGATACTGAAAAGCAGCAGCACAATTCTGTACTTTTTTATCTAAAATTAGAAAAAAAGGAGAACCCTAGGTGACTGAAATGAATGAGTAGTAGCTAGATGATTTTACTATCCTCATAGGAAAACCTATACGTAGATCAGGAAGCAACTGTCTAAACAGATGAGGGGGGGGCATTGCACAGTTTAAAATTAGGAAAGGTGTATGTTAGGGCTGTATCCTTTCTCCATGCCTATTCTTTCTGTATGCTGAGCAAATCATTCAAGAAGCTAGACTTTATGAGGAAAAATGTGCCACAGAATTTGAGAAAGGCTCATCAACAACCTGTGTTGTTGTAGATGACACAACCTTGTTTACTGAAAATGAAGAGGACCTGAGATTCTTACTGCAGAGGATCTAAGACTACAACCTCCAATATGGATTATATTTCAACATCAAGAAAGCAATTCTTAACCACTCGGCTAATAGGCAATATCATGATAGATGAAGGAAACACTGAAGTGTTTAAAGCTTTAATATTAGTGGATCCACAATCAATATCCTCAGCAAAAATTTTAAGAAATCAAAAGACATGTGGCATTAGTGAAATCTATTGTCAAAGACCTCTCCAAGGTGCTGAGAAGCAGCAATGTCAGTTTGAAGACTAAGGTGTACCTGATTCAAGCCATGGCCTTTTAAGTCACTTGCTATGCATGTGAGACACTACTAAGGATGACAGAAGAATCAGTGCATTCAAGTTGTAGTGTTGGAGTCCATGGCCACACAAAAGGACAAATATGTCTTGGAGAATGAGCAGCCAGGGTGCAGGCAAGGTTGGTGAAACTTCATCTCACATACTTTGGGGATGTTGCCAGGAGGAGTCAGTCATTGGAAAAGGACATCATGCTTGGAAGGGTGGTGTGTCAGTGTAAGAGACGATGACACTCAATTAGATAGAGAGACACAGTGGCTATAGCAATGGTCTCAAATGGATCAGTGATGATTAGGATGGCACAGGATAGGACAGGGTTCCAGTCTGCTGTTTATAGGACTAAGAGTTGTGGTCGATTTGATGGTACTGTAGCAACAGCGGAGTTCTTGTGGCTAATGTTAAGGAACTACACTGCCAACCCAAAGAAATGTGGTTTGAATCCACCAGCTGCTCTGCAGGAGAAAGATGGGAAATCTCCTCTCCTGTATTTTGAAGCTTTGGAAAATCTGCTAGAGGTTTAGCTATGAATTGCTTAAAATTTGATAGCACACAACAATAAGGTAAAAACATAAATTTAGGCAAGAAACTACCTCAGGGAGAGATGGGTTGTTATTTCATTTTCTATTTTTAAAGTCCAGATAATGAATCATTAAAAAAGGAGGAGGTCAAGAAGAGGTCAAGAAGAAAGAAAAGACAAAGAAAGGTTTTTTGAAGATAATTTTGGTATTAAATCAAAAGTCCTTCAATATAAGCCTGATGCTTCCTTTTGTAGGGTGTTTATAATAAGCATAGTGTCAATTTCCTAAACGAACAAGTGAGTAAATGATGTGTAGACAACTAAAGTGCAATAAGTTCTGGACCATTTCATTATAATAATCATAAACCTAATATTTATTTGCTCAAAATTAAAAAGAAACATCCATTGCCATTAAGTCTGAACCAATTCATAGTTGACTCTCCAGCAGGTGTTTGGAGGCTATAAAATGCACAGAAGGAGATCATTCATTTCTCTTCCACAGAACCACTTGTAGATTTGAACTGTCAGAGAAGTGTAGTCATTGGGTTAATTCTTTACAGATTATACCAGCAGAGCTCCCTTGCTATGGAAGGAAATGGTCAATAAGAACCAGCTAGTCACCAGTAAGAACAGCAAAATTCAACAGAGCAGCAAACAATTGCTGCAGCAAAAAAATTCTGGCTAGGTTGTGGAGAAACTGGAACCCTTATTCACTGTTGGTGGGATTATAAAATGGTACAACCACTATGGAAGGCAGTGTGGCTCTTTCTCAAAAAGTTACAAATAGAAATACCATTTGACCCAGCAATTCCACTACTTGGAATATACTCTAAAGAAACAAGTACTGCCACCCTAGCAGATATATGCACACTCATGTTTATTGCGGCTTTGTTCACAATAACAAAGAGTTGGAAACAACCCAAGTGCCCATAAACAAATGGATAGAGAAGCTATGGTTTATTCACACAATGAAACACTATGCTGCATTGAAAAATGAGGAACTCTTGAAATATTAATCAAAATGGGTAACCCTGGAGGACATTATGCTGAGTGAAATATCTCAGTCACAAAAAGGACAAATACTGCATAGTGCCACCGTTGTAAAGTGGGACTGACATCAGAGTTAGGGGGAAACTAAGGAGATAAATAATGTATACTGCATTGAAGTAGATGAGGGAGAGAAATGTTTAGGAGGAATATATGATAAGGTATTATTGTCATGACAAGAGTCCAGAACGAAAGCTGCATAATGGAGTGGACTGGGGTTGTTGTGGGGAATTTTATAACAATGAAAGAATTTTTATTTACTTTTCAAAGAGAAAAGGAAACTGGGGGGAAGGGGTGAGCAGGGAGGAAAGTGTGCAATAATGAAAGAATGAAATCCAAAGTCTCTGTAAACTTTCATTAAAATAAAAAAAATCTTTTAAAAGCTGGAAAAAAAAGAAGTTGATAAAATATCTTCCTTTTTCTTTTCCATTTTGAGCATTAGTGATTAGTGAATAAATTTTCATAGCAATGTTATAAAAAAAAAAAACAACAACCAAACAAACCAGCTAGTCTCTAATATGATGTTGCCTATTGGTCCTGAGGTAAAGTTTTTTATTTTCTTAATGTGGAGATGGCATACATGGTGAAGGCTGTAGTCTTTGATTTTCCTCAGCAAGTGCCCAAAGTTGTCTTCATTTTTTGCAGACAACATTATGTCATCTGTATAACTCTGGTTGTTAATAAGTCTTCCTCCACTGATGATGCCACATATTTCTCCATATATTCCAGCATCTTGATTGATTTGCTCAGCATATAGATTGAACAGGTATAGAGAAAGGATACAACCCTGACACAAAAATTCTCTGATTTTAAACCATGTGATGTTTACTTGTTCTATTCAGACAAGCACTTCTTGTCTCACATGAGCACAATTAAGTGTTCTGAGTTTTCCATTCTTTACAATGTCGTCCATAACAATAAAACACAAACATCTCTCTGGGTTTCTGCTTTCAGCCAACATCCACCTGACATCAGCAATGATGTCCTTTGTGTCATAATCACAAAACTTCAAGATTGAGGCTGTTAATAGCTTCATTTTACTTAGATCTACAATTAACACCCATGGTATCAGCAGTTAAGAAATCAAAAGAAAATGTGCAGTCAAAGCCCTCTCCAGATGGAGAGGCATCTTACAACAACAGACTCCAGTGCACGAATCCCTTTATGTGATCCAGAAAATAAAAAAAGTCAAAATCATTGCTATTGACTCAGAAGCAACTGATAACTGACCCTCCAGTGTGTTCCCAAGACTGTAAAGCACAGGAGGAGACTGTCCATCTTGAAAATCAGCATTCACCTTTATATATAATCTTTGCTCATGATCTTGTGCCCTCACACCATTTATTCTTTCTTGAAAAAGGTTTCACTCTTTTGACTAGACCTGAAAATGTATATTCACACTTGAAAATAAGATGAGATGTTCATTTACTTACCTTCCCTGGGTGTTACCATCCCCATAATACAAATGAAATTGTTTCATAATAAAAATATATCCACTGTACTTAAAACAGCTATTGATTTATATACACTGCTTCCCATGTGCTATTTGAAGTGAAAATCCATGTCTTACTTTTCCTAGATGTTCAGAGACTTCACTGTGTATGATGCCAGTATGTAAACAACAAATTGCTGTTCTTTAGAATAACTGGATTTTGTTGGCCATATGGCTAGATTTTGGTAAGCTTCCCATAACAGATGACTGATGTTGAATGACAGTCTTAGAGCTTGAATATAAGTATTTAATAGGTCTATATATCAGATCAAGAGATAATTTAGTGCTCCTTGGAGTCAAGGATTCTGAAGCTTCGTCTGACATACTTTGGGCATTTGCAAGGAAGGATCAGTCCTTGGAGGGGGACATCATGTTTGGGAGAGTGGAGGGACAGTATAGGAGAGGAAGACCCTAAATGAGATGGATCAATCCTGTGATTGGGGTAATAAGAGTGGGTGTGGCAGAGAGAGTGAAGTTGGCACAGGATAGGGCAGGGTTTAGGGGTCTTATACATAGGGTCGCTATGAGTCGTAAGTGACTTGATGGCACATAACAACAACAACAACAACAACCATTTCATACTTTCCTACACAATAAATGTGACAACAAAATGCATACATGTTGTTGTTGTTGTTATGTGCCGTCGAGTCGTTTGCGACTCATAGCGACCCTATGTACAACAGCCCTAAACCGTGCTCTGTCCTGTGCCAATCTCATTGCCCCTGACAAACCCATCCCGAGTACCCCAGTCACTGAATCAATCCACCTCATAGAGGGTTTTCCCCTCCTGCGCTGTCCCTCTACTCTACCCAGCATGATGTCCCTCTCCAAAGACCTGTCTCTCCTTACAACATGTCCAAAATATGTCAGACGAAGCCCCAGAATCTTTGCCTACAAAGAGCAGCCTGGTTTAATCCTCTCTACGATGAATCTGTTTGTTTTCTTGGCAGTCCATGGTACATTCAATACTCTTCTCCAGCACCAGAGCTCAAAGGTGTCAATTCTCCTTCTATCCTCCCTAGTCATTGTCCAACTCTCTGATGCAAAACAAATGATTTCAAAAACCATGGCCTGTATCAGGCGGACCTTAGTCTCCTGAGAGACACTGTTGCTCTTGAGTATTTTGGAGAGGTCCCTAACCACAGACTTTCCCATCACAATACGTTTTTTTATTTCCTGGCTACTGGTGCCAAGAGTGTTGACCATGGAGCTGAGCAAACTGAAGCTGTGAACAATCTCAATCTCTTCGCCATCCATCCTGATGCTACCGATTGGTCCAGTGGTGAGAATTTTTGTCTTCTTAACATTGAGCCTCAGTCCATATTGAAGGCTGAAGTCCTTGACCCTCTGCAGTAAGTGCATGAGGTCCTCCTCAGTTTCAGCGAGCAAGGTTGTGTCATCTGCATAACACAGATTGTTGATAGATCGTCCACCACTCCTAATGCCACACTTCTCCTCATAGAGCCCTGCCTCTCAGATAATCTGCTCTGCATACAGGTTGAAAAGGTATGGAGACAGGACACATCCCTGACGTACACCCTTCCCAATTTTGAACCATGCAGTGTTGCCCTGCTCTGTTCTGACGACTACTTCTTGGTCCAAGTATAGGTTTCGCATTAGCACAATTAAATGTTCTGGGATTCCCATTCTTCTCAGAGTCAGCCACAGTTTGTTATGATCCACGCAGTCAAATGCCTTTGCATAATCAATGAAACACACATAGACATTCTTCTGGTATTCTCTGCTTTCAGCTAAGATCCATCTAACATCAGTTATAATATCCCTAGTACCACGACCCCTTCTAAACCCAGCCTGGACTTCTAGCAGTTCTCTGTTGATGTGCTGTTCCAGTCGTTTTTGGATAATCTTCAGTAGAATCTTGCTTGCATGTGAAATCAATGATATTGTTCTGTAGTTTCCACACTCAGTTGGGTCGCCCTTCTTTGGGATGGGATCAAATATTGACCTCTTCCAGTCAGTTGGCCAAGTGGTTGTTCTCCAGATTTCTTGGCACAACTTGGTGAGCACATCCACGGCAGCATCTGTTAGCTGAAATATGTCAATTGGTATACCATCTATTCCGGGGGCCTTATTTTTCGCTATTTCCTTCAAAGCAGCTTGAACTTCCGCCTTCATCACCATAGGCTCTGGCTCAAATGCTATTTCATTAAATGCTTCTGTATCTGCCAATTCCTTTTGGTACAATGAGTCAGTATATTCCCTCCATCTTCTTTTGATACCTCCTGGATCATTTAACGTTCTGGCTAAAGCATCCTTGATTGTAGCAACTCGAGGTTTGAATTTGCTCTTCAGTTCCTTGAGCTTAAGAAATGCTGAACGAGTTCGGCCCTTTTGATTTTCCAACTCTAGCTCCTCGCACATTTCATTGTAGTATTTTGCTTTGTTATTCCGTGCTGCCTTTTGGAATCTTCTGTTCAGCTCTTTAGTGTCTTGGATTCAATATTACATTAGCAAAATATATCAGCAAAGGAGCTTTATTCTATTTAAATAAAAGATACCTAAAACTTTCTACTTAAATTGTCTCGTAAGATAAAACAAAGAGATATAATTTGGTATTTCTCACTAACACATAGATTTTAATTTTAATCATAACTTAATAGAAGCCTAGCACTCTTTCAAGTTTGTAATAATATAAAGCATTCTGAATGTTTCTTGTTTTGAGAAGAACATTATCTCCAAGGCCTGGCCTTGTCAGCTTCCATCAGTTATAGAGAGCCAGCATCTGATTTTGTTAAGGGATTTATCGGATCATTCTGAAATGGTCTCTCCTCTCTTTGGCTGATTAGCTAGGCTGTCAGTAGTTTTTCTATTTCTTCCTCTTTCAAGAGGAAAAAATGGTCTATATTCTCTGAAGTTTAGTTTTTTAATTTGGAAAAATTAGGTAAAATTATTCCACAAAAGTTCACTGCAATGATGTATAAGACAATTATAAATAAAATTAAACTCTGATTCTCAGTGTTTGACAAATATGTAAAAACCTACAGAGAAAAAAACTCTGGGTTTGCAGAATTGTTTCTCCTGCTCTATACATTTTGGTTTTATGTTGTTGTGGGTCAGTTGGGTTTTGGGTTTTTTTGTTGTTTTAATTCTTGCTCAGATATTTTTTGATATGCTGTCAGATGTGAAAAAAAGGCTTATCTCTACCTATCAGAGTGCAACTACAAGAGCAAAATCAAACAGACATAGACAAGATTTTCAGTGAAATTAAGTGACAAGTTATCTTCCCAAACCCTAAACCGTAAGCAGGTGGGATTGATAACTGAAACTCTCTGACCTGTATAGATCAGTACCTGACAGGGGAGACAGAGGAAGCCAGTGGGATGGTGTGGGGCAGATCGAGAAACATCCACGTGGAGAACCAAAGCTATAATAGAGCAATGTGCATGCTTCTGTTAGTATTAGGCAAAACCACTAAATGGTCCATAAAGGAAAATCTAGCTAAAAAATCATGGATGGTTTTACAGGAAAAATAATCATGGCCATTCAATTTTATTTAAAAATATATACACCAGAAAAAAAATTTATCAAAAGATTTGAAATCCAGCCATGCTGATTTATAATGATAAAGACCAAACAAAAACTGTTAAATCAAGGAATTTATGTACAAGCACTCTTCAAGCAATTTGTTAATAATCTAAGTTTTAGACATTTAAATTATTAAAGAGGCATCAGTGAAGCGACTGCCGATGAGCTCGCTATGTGGAGAATTTTTCGTAAGATTGTAAGCCCTGAAAATGGAGGAAAATAGAAATCTAAAGAATCAGTTGAGGTTGTACACAAATATTAATTTGGTTAAGTACCCATCTTGGTATTATTATTCTGAGAACATTTTGTAATGTGTGGCATTATATAAAGGTATAATTATGATATACTTTATTGCTATTATCTACAGTGTCCTTGATAATGAAATGGCTCAGTATAAAAGAAATATTGGTGTATTATTGAACTTAACTGCACCCCTATATACTGTGATTTTGAAGTGAAAATATCAGGGTGATCCTTGAGTTGTTTCATCTTGAAACAACACATAGTCAAAGCTCTAACCACTGAAATGGCATAGAAGCAATGGGATTCAGTACAGTGGACATCCACAGAGTTCTTTCTCACTGTGTCACCGAAGAGCCTTTCCATTGAACCAAGCTGGGGCTTTGAGAGCAAGAGCAGATTCTAAGTTTGGCAAAAGAATTGTATACACTGAAGCCTGAAACATCTTGTCATATCAGATAGCAGGAAGCTAGAACATACCACTAGCCTCGTCTTTGGAGAATGGCTATGAAATAGTTGCCACTCCAACATTCTGAGCATCAGTATAAATGATAAATTAATAGGATAAAAGATATTGGTTAATTATACAAATTGATAATTATACATAAAATATATGTCACATACAGTGATAGCTGCCAGGGAAACAACATTTTATTTTAAAAACGAAAGAGTAAATATATTTTTCTTGCTTTTACTTGCAACAATTGATCAATAGATAATCAAATAGCAGGCGATGCAAAGTGTTTTTTATAGAGGTAGTCTCACCAATACATGAAGAAGAATGATAAAGTGAAAACCTGCCATTTAGTAATTCCTCAAGGTTAAAGGGCTCAAAAGACAAGCAGATGTGACTTCTAATGAGAAAATTTACTATTTTGGCAGATTTAGTTGTTAGTCACCAAAATTTATTCTCACTCTTTTGTCTGAGTAGAGCAATGAACCACGTATTCCTGTTCTTTGCAGTTAAGTGAGACCATGGAATTGAGTTTTGAAAAATAAAACTGGAGGTTATTTGTTTTATAACCAATCCTGGCCTTAAAAATCTCCTAGTTACACTTGTCCATACTTATCATCATTTCTCATAACCTCAAAATTAGTGATTTTTTAAAACTTGTATTTTTAAAAATTTTATTAATTTTAATGAATATTTATAGAATTTTGGATTTCCATTCATTCATTGTTGCATTTTTCTCCCTGCCCACCCCTCTCCCGCCAGTTCACACTTCTCTTCGAAAAACTGTTTCATTGGTATACAATCCCTCCCTAGTACATTTTACTATGCAGCCTTCTCTGGACTCTTGTCATGACCATAATACCCAATCATATATCACTTTTAAACTCTTCTCTCCCTCATTGTTTTCAATGCAGTATACCCAATTTATCCAATTTTTCTCAGTCTCACCCCAAACCTGATATCAGTCCCGTTTTACAACAGTGGCACTATGCAGTATTTGTCCTTTTGTGACTGAGATATTTCATTCAGCATAATGTCCTCCAGGGTCACCCATTTTGAATAATATTGCATGAGTTCCTTGTTTTTTCAATGAAGTGTAGTATTCCATTGTGTGAATATACCACAGCTTCTCTAGCTATCTGTTTGTTGATGGGCACTTAAATTGTTTCCAACTCTTTGCTATTGTGAACAAAGCCGCAATAAGCATTTTAAAACCAAGCCCTGGGAATGGCTGAAGTGGTTGCCGTGTATTTGTGAAATTGTGTAGAATAGAATACTTTCTCTACCTGAAAACTCATTTAGGATTGTCACATGGAGTATTAGCAAGATTATATTGCATTAGAACTATCACAATTTGAGGCTATGCACTTTTGAAAATTATTTACGGTTGTGTATACGAGAGACCACTCTTCATAGGAAGTTCGAACTGCTAATCTAAAGCCAGAACCTCTCTCGCAGTTCAAATCCACCAGAAGTTCTCTGGGAGAAATTCAGACTATCTCCTCCTTTGCAACTTACAGACCCAGAAAACCCAGAGCTATGAGTCGATTCCAACTGGACAGCCATGAGTGAATGTGCGATACATTACAACTTTTCAATAGTTTCAACATTATTTATCAATTTAGCATTCCACAAGATAAATTTGGGAGAACACAGACAGATACATGTAAATGACATAGATGATTGTGAAATTCTCTGTAAATTGTTGCTGTTGTTGTGTACTGTTGGGTCAGATTCAACCCACAGCTGACCCCAGCAGGTTTTCAGCGGCACTTAATGCACAGGAAGAGACTGCTCATCGCTCTCCTATGGAGCAGCTGGTGGATTCGAACCATGTGTCTTCAGGATTACAGCACAGCTTCTTACCACCAGGCCACCAGGTCTCCCTCTTTGTAAATTATAAGTCTAAAAATTCATTGTCGATATGAATTGTTGGTTTCTTGGAAAACTTTTCCTAGTAAGATTTCCACTGACTTTAAAGAAATAGTTTCGGAGAATATATTAAATTCAAGACATCACATCAATGAATAAAACATTGCCTCAGGGAGAATTTTCCTTTTATAGCCTGGATTTTCAGGAGATCATATCTTGTGTCCCCCAAAGAGTTATAATCACATTAAAAAAACAACACACCACACATTACAGGTTTAAAAAGGATATAGTTATTTTATCTTCTGTGTAAGAATAAAAGTACTTCTTTGCCTCTAAGAAGTAACATTTAATGTACTAATATGTATATGTTGGAAGGTAAAGTGTCAACTGATTGAGGCTAATGTTAATAGTCTAAGGATGTGCTTCTACAAAATTCAAATAATTACATATTTCTATATTAAAAACTATATTAATAACTAATTATTTTACTGACTGGCACGAGAATTTTTACTGTTCTCAGTTCTTTAGATTAATATAATCCTCATCATAGTGTTATGAGGTTATGTTGTTGTTATGTGCTGACCAGTTGGAACTGACACACAAGCAACCCTCCAGGAGGTTGTCCAAGATGTAAACTGAACAGGAGGAGATTGCTCATCTTTGTCCTGAGAAGCACATGGTGGTTCCAACATCCTGCCTTTGAGTTGACAGCCCAACTCCTCACCATTAACTCACCAGAGCAGATAGATTATTAACTACTTTTAGTGATGACATAGAGAAGTAACTTTATCAAGATCACACAGCTCAAAAAGGGTAGATACAAGTCTCCGTTTGTGCCTCAGTTCTCATTCTCTCAGGGTATATTCCAAGCATGAATGGATTCCTATGTTCAGTTTTTTGAAATGGTTCCAAACTGCCTCCCAAATTTGATATACCATTTTACAATCCTACCAACAATGTATGAGTTCCTATCTCACCACATCCTCTCCAACATGTATTCCTTGCTGTCCTGTTAAAGTTTGTCAATGTTATTAAGGTAAAATGGTACCTCATTGTGGTTTTGATTTGCATCTCTCTGATTGCCATTGATCTTGAGTATTTCTTCATGTGTCTGTTGGCCATCTGAATATCTTCCCCTGTGAAAAGTCCTTCTATGTCTTCTGCCCATTTTGTGATTGTGTTATCAGTCTTTTTTCTGTGGAGGCCCTGTAGATTCTGTAAACTTTGAATGAGACCCTTGTCTGAAATGGTATTGCCTAATGTTTGTTTCCAATTCAGTAGTTTTTCTTTTCACTCTTGAAAAAAGGTTTTGATGTGCAAAGGGACTGAAACTTTAGCAGGTCCCATTCAACAATTTTATCCTCTTCAGATTGTGAATTTCTGGCTGTATTTGGCGGTCTCTTTATACCATAGACTAGCCCTTCTAAGCTTGATCCCAATTTGTCTCTTAGGAACTTTATGATTTTGGGCTTTACTCCCAGGTCTCTGATCCACCTTGAGTTGATTTTTGTGTATGGTGTGAGATGCGGATACTGTTTCAGCTTTCTACAGTTAGCAGTCCAATTTTGCCAGCACTATTTGTTGAAGAGGTTGTAATTTCTCCATTTCACAGGTTTTATTCCCTTGTTGACTATCAGTTGACCATAGATAGCTGGGTCTATCTCTGCATTGTCAATTCTATTCCATTGGTCTATGTGTTTGTCATTGTACCAGTATCATGCAGTTTTGGTTACTACCACTGTGTAGTGGGTTTGAGGTCAGGGAGTGCTATACCTCATTGTTCATAGCAGCATTATTCACCATTACAAGCATATGCAAACAGTCCAAATGTCCAATCACAATTGAAAGGATTGAGAAATTATGGTACATTCACACAATAGAATCCTACACAGCACACAGAAACAATAATTTTGTAAATTCCTACCTAACTCTGGAGGGACTGGAGAGCATGATGCTAAGTGAACTCAGTCACATAAAGACACATATTGTACAAGATTATTATTGTAGAATGAATATGAGGATCCAAGGGAGAAGGTGGAAGCAGAGGGGTGAAGATGGGTTGGGGGAATGTTAATCATAGGGTCGCACAATTTGATGGGGGGGTGTGATGGAAATGTGAAAGATTTGGTGAGCAAAACAATGTATTCAAACTTTGTAAATAAGCCAGTATTAAAATAAAACAAAACACAACAACCAAAAAACAAAATAAAAGGTTCTAACACAATTTATCTAGCATTAAGTACATTCTCTTAATTCCATATTTCTTTAGTAGGTCGAAATCAGTACTTTCAAATTGCTATACAGTCTGTAGAAAAAAGAAATCTAGAATATGCTTAGTGTGAAAATTTTTTCATGAAATAAAATCTGCTGCAAGGGACTTCTCCCCAGTGCTGAGGAACATTGCCCATCTAGAGATGAAGGATTTCCTGATCCAGGCCATGATCTTTGTAATTACTACCTAATGAGCAGAGAGCTGGACAATGACTAAGGATCACAGAAGAAGAAGAAATACCTTTGAATTGTGGCACAGGAGAAGACTACTGAACATAGCATAGATTGCCAAGAGAATAAACAGTCTCTCCTGGAGAGGGTGAAAACCAAGGAGTAATATACTTTGGGCATGCTGCCAGGAGAGGCCAGTCCTTGAAGAAGGACATTATGCTTGGAAGGGTGGAGGGATAGCACAGAAGAGGAAGATCCTGGATGAGATGGGTTAACTTAGTAACTGGGCTAATGGGGATATGTGTGTCAGAAAAAGTGACATTCGTTCAAGAGAGGGCAGGATTCAACATGGGGTTGCTACGAGTTGGAGGTAACTTGGTGGCACATAACAACAATTTTTTCTGTTTTATACAAAATATTTACAAGTAAAATATATGTGTAAAATATATTTCCTATAATGGATCTTTTTAAATAAAGTTTAAAATCCATCTATTTAATTAAAAAAATGCCCATTAAAGAATTCTAAATGGGTAATCTAGGTTATTTTGACAAAACTGCCTAAATATACGTATTTACATATAATATACATGTATACATATAAATTTTGCAAGTATAACATATAGTTTTAAAAATAAGTTCACTTTCATTTTCTCTTTAGGGTATTTAGCTGTCATGTTGTTTAAATACTAAGAATAATGATAGGATTAAATAACTATTAAATCATACTTGTACTTGGAAAACTCACTTTTATGTTAAATCTAACTGAATAAAAAAGCAGAAAGATAACTCTTAGATATAAATATGTAAAGAAATTTAATTTCTTAAGTGTAACTCTTCGGATTATGCTGGTGTTTACTAGATAAATTGGACATAATTTAGTGAAGATTTAAAAGGGTGCTTGAGACAACACTTAATATATTGAAAGCTCAGTTATCTTCAGAACATATTTGCCCATATCTTTGTGACAGGGTATAAAGTGAAAGGCACTATAAAAACTTTTGTCTACCTCTAAGGCACTGGATAAATACACACAAATTAATGGTTATAAATTGGAAAGCTGTGCAATGGAGGAAAGTACTCTAGTAATCAAAGTTCCTCTTCTCTAATGATAAGGGGCCTCCCTCTACCTTGACCAACGTGCCCTGTGAACATCCTTCACTGTCCTAGTGTAGAGGTTTTCAAGATGTGATTCCTATGCAAGAGCCTTCAGCACCACCCAGGAGCTTGCTAGAAATTCCCATTATTGAACCACATCCCACATCTACAGAACCAAAAACTCCAGCTTAGGAACCAGAATTCTGTGCATCATGAACCCTCTAGATGGTGCTGACACAGTCTAGCTTGGGACCACCCTCTCACACTCAGTAGCATCTTCTTTCCGATACTCTTGGTCTCCTCGGCTAGTCTCACTATCTCTTCTTTGTGGCCACTCCCATCTACAGAGGCTGAAGTCAAAACCTCATAAGGCACTATTAACTTTTTAATTTGTCTCACATCTTCTTGGCAATACCATGAAAATAAAATCTATGATGCATATACTTCTTGTGATTTGCACTTGTCTGTATCCTGGTCAGAGAATCACCATCAATTTTCAGGGTAATAATTATAGCATATCATGTGGCATTTAGACACCAGAATCATCACATTAAAATGAAAGTCAGTGGAGGAAGAATATAGCAGTTGTCCCACCTCCACCCACTAGAACTGATCATTTCCTGGTAACATCTAAGCTGGTCATATCAAAGACCAGACCAGACAATGGATCCTGATAAGGCTCTGAGTCTGATCAAAAGAGCCCAAACCTAACTTAATTAACACCCCAAATTCTGAGAAATATAATTTTCCTTAGTCCTCCCCAGGACCCTTATAAAAAGAAACCCCCAAAACCACCCGTGTGCCATTTTGACTCTCTTTGCATGCTGTGTGTCCAGGTCACAGTGCCATAAAGGCCTGTACATTTCTTGAGACCAGATTCTTTCGTTCTTCTCTCACCCTCACACTCTTTTTTTTCTATCTAACAGTCAGAATACTTTCCTACTGTCCCAAGTAACCCTCAATGGTTTACCAACTTCTCAGAATGAAGCTTTTTTTTAAAATTATTATTATTAATTTCAATGAACATTTACAGAGATTGTGGATTTCCATTCATTCATTGTTGCCCTTTTCTCCCCGCCCCCCCCCAGTTCATTCTTCTTTAAAAGCAAAAGAAAAACTCCTTCATTGGTATACAATCCCCCCGCACCCTCTCACCCTCACCCCGAGTATACTCCACTCTGCAACCCTCATTCCAAACTCTTATGATAAGACACAAATAATCTGAATAAGAGATGAATCAGGCAACATCACAACAGAACCAAATAATATAAAAAAGCTAACATTAGAATATTATGAAAAACTATTCTCAAACAAATATTAAAACCTAGAGGAAATGAACAAATACTTAGAAATGCACAACCTACTTAAACTGACACAAACCAAAATTGAACATCTGAACAGACCCATTACAACAGAATGAAGTTTTTTAAAGGCCTTTTTCTCAGGCCTTCCAAGTTGTACAGGATCAGATATGCCACCTGCCTAAGAGCTCCTGACCTCTCCACTACGTCCTGTGCCCTCTGCCTCTCTGACCACTCTGGCCTCTTGTACCCTCTGAGAACACCATGCACGCTCCTTTCAGGAAGCTTTCCCTTGGGTCTCAGGCCTTCTGACTTTGCTTTACCCTGTACCTTTGATCCTCTTCTTCTGATAGTTCCATGCCTGGATTTCTCTTCTTTGAAGTCACCAGTTATGGGTTCTATTATGAGAGAATCTTCCTTTAATCATGCTTCCTCAACCACTTCTCTGTGCCACTCTGCATCTTCTATATTTGTTTTCCCCTTTCCATACCAATAATCTCCACGTGCTATGCCAAATATTTCATGAAAATGGTGTTGTTTTATTATTGTAATAATATAACTTACACAACATTTACCAATTCGTCATTTTTCACAGGAAATGTGAAATCCAGTGATACCAATTGCATCAGCCATGTTACATAAACATCACCAGTGTCTGCTGTTAAATCTTCTAACACCATGAACAGAATCTAATGTTTCCTTCACCAAAGATCTCTCTTTCCCCTCCCTCATGGCCCTGGTAACCACTACTAGACTTTGATCTCTTTACATACAAGTGAAGTCAGACATTGTTTTTCTTTGGTGGTTGCTTCAACTCTGCACAGTGTTTTCAAGGTTCATCCATGTTGTAGCTTGTATCAAGATCATATTTTCACCCCGGACCCAAGTATGCAACCCTCACAACAGCAAGAACTTGGACTTGCTGACTGCTGTACTCCCCAAATTAGAACTGTCCCTTTCCCATTGAGAATTTACTAAAGAGAGAATATGTTAATGAGAGACAACCCATGCTTTTCAAGGTTACCTCTGAATTCATGTAAATCGAAAGAACAGTTAACATTTGACCTCCTTGGGCTTAGGGACATTTAATAGATTTATTGAAACTGTTCTTGCTGTTGTTATGTGCCATCGAGTCTCTTGCAACTCATAGTGACCCTATGTACAACAGCACTAAACTCTGCCCTGCTCTGTGCCAATTGCACTGTCTCCAATACACCCATCCCGATTATCCCAGTCACTGAATCAATCTACTTCATAGAAGGCCTTCCTCTCCTTCGCTGTCCCTCCAACCTCCCAAGTATGATGTCCCTCTCCAAGGACCAGTCCTTCTTTATAACATGTCCAAAGTATGTCAGACGAAACCTCAGAACCCTTGCCTCCAAGTTGCCACCCAGTTTACCCTCCGCAGGACAAACCTGTTAGTTTTCCTAGCAGTCCATGGCACATTCAATACTCTTCTCCACCACCACAGCTCAAAGGCATCAATTCTCCTTCTATCCTCCCTAGTCATTGTCCAACTCTCTGTTGCACAACAGTGATTGCAAAGACCACAGCCTGTACCAGAACGGACCTTAGTCTCCAGAGAGACACCACTGCTCTTCAGTACTTTGGAGAGGTCCTTAACAGCAGACTTTCCCATTGCAATATGTCTTTTAATTTCCTGGCTGCTGGTGCCAAGAGTGTTGACTGTGGAGCCAAGCAAACTGAAGCTGTGAACAATCTCAATCTCTTCACCATCCATCCTGATGCTGCCAATTGCTCCAGTGGTGCGAATCTTTGTCTTCTTGACATTGAGCCTCAATTCATATTGAAGGCTGCAGTCCTTGACCCTCTGCAGCAAGCGCTTCAGGTCCTCCTCAGTTTCAGCAAGCAGGGTTGTATCATCTGCATATTGCAGATTGTTGATAGATCTTCCATCAATATTGATCCCACATTTCTCCTCATAGAGCCCAGCCTCCCAGATAATCTGTTCTGCATATACCTTAGATGCACCTTAGTCCTCAAAAAAATGTCATTACTTTTCAATAATTTAGAGAGGTTAAATCTACCTGTGGTAGATATTTAAACCAGGATTTGAATCTGGCTGTGATTTACTCCTGAGTTATCTCCTATTATTCTGCTTCTAAGAAAGTTTTTAGTAGAATAAGGTATCAAAATCTCATTGTGATTATAGTTATCATGATTACTTCTTATAAAGAATGTTTTATTTTGGCAATAGTAACAAGCAACGGAGAAGGGGCAAAATAGGCATATATAACACTATGGTTTATAATCTTATAAGAGCAAGCTAGGGGAATGCCCTCATCCAGGTTTTGAGTCAGGAAAAAGGACCAACCGTGACAGTTTCTCTCTTTTAAAAAGAAAAAAATAAAAATATAATTTGATATTGATTTGCTTACAAAGCTCATATACATTGTCTTTCACACTATTCTTCATTCACATTGTGTTTCATACAATCATTATCACACATTGTTGTTGCTATTAAGTGTCTTCAAGTTGTAGGTGACTCAAAGTGACCCTGTGAATGAAAGACCTGAACACTTGTATAACTTTCACTGTTTGTTTTATAAAATTAATCACCATTGGACCTTGCCCATCATTACCTTGTTTTTTAGACTGGATCCTTCCCCTTTCTTTGCCCCTCTCCCAAACTATGCAATCCTGTAATTTAAACCCAATATTATCACCTCTCTGCTCCCCCTCTTTCCCTCCACTGAGTTCCCACATATGTTTTAAGAGTTATCCTCCTATTTTTACAATGGTCTTATGAAGTATTTGTCTTTATGAGACTGTGTTAGTTCATTCAGCATAATGCTCTCCACCCTCTCCCAAATTACAGAGTAGTTTTCAAAATCATTTTCCTGAGTCCTGCACAGTATGAAGAAACGCTCAAAATCATAAGAGAGATGAAAATCAAAACCAAAATGAGATATCATCTCATCCTAGTAAAAGTGGGAAAGTTTAGTAGGGCAGCAAGCAATAAATAATGAAGAGGACATGGAGAGCTTGGAGCTCATACCCTGTTGGTGAGATTGTAAAATGGTGCAACCACTCTGGAAGACAGTTTGGTGTTTCTTCAAAAAATTGAACACAGAAACTCCATATGACCCAGCTAATCCACTACTAGGAATATATCCCAAGGAAATCAGAACTGAGACACGAATGAAGATTTGTACACTATTGTTCATAGCAGCATTATTGGCCATCACAAGAACATGGAAACAGCCCAAATGTCCAACCACAACCGAATGGATTGAGAAATTGTGGTATATTCACACAATGGATAGTTTCTCTTTTAATATGTATGGCTCCAATTCCCATTCCTCACCACAAGACCAAGCAAGTGGGTCAACCAGTGTATCTAGAACGTGGGCTGAAGGCTGTGTTGGCATGTGTCTGGGGCCTCACAGTCCACCAGTGCCAATCCAGGCTCATTGTGGAATTCTGTATTTCTGTTCTCTTAGAAGAATCTCATCTTTGGTTACCAAAGCCACTTGGGCTGCCAGAGGGTAGAGTTACGCATGCTGTTCACGTATATATAAACCTAACAACACAGAGGCCAACACCAGACTCGGCGTCTGAGAGTGTCCTTTCTAGTCACGTCATTCTCTAGGTCTTCACTCACCTAGAATCTTTGCCTTCTTCTCTAACACCTTCCTACTCCATTTGGCCTAATGAACCCTTATTCATCTCCATGTTTCCTCTTGAATTTTCCCTCTATAAGAAAAAAGAAAATTTCCTCTAAGGGATTACATAATGTGTCAGCATATGCTCTTTTGACCTTTTTAGTATCTTCTCTAACTTAGTTGAACTTGATTTGAGACTTTCTGTAGTCATCACTAGACTGTAGGTTCTATAAGGACAAAAACTCTTTATGGGAGTGCCAACAGTTTACACAGCACTTGACACATAAACAACAGAGCAAAATATTGCCCCCACAAAAGAAGTTAAAACAAAATCCATTGACAATTCTGACTCTCGGTGACCCTAAGCATTATAAAGTAGGACTGTTCCTTGGGTTTTCTTGAATGTGCACATATAGCCAGGCCTTTCTTCTGTAGTACCTATGAGTGGATTTGAAAAGCCAACCTTTAAATTAGTAGTTGAGAGCACAGTTTGCATCACACAATTATTTTGTTGTTGTTCAGTGACATTTGGTTCAGTGGACTCTGAGCAACACAGGGACAGCAGCAACGTGATATCAATTGTGCACAATGTTTACATTTTATTGGGTACTTATATCAGACCCTATGCTAAATGTTTCACATGGATCTACACAGAAACTTCCAATCATGCACTATTCCTATTTTGCTGACTTACTGAGGTGAAATAACTTTCCCAAAGTGCTAATGCCAAATAATATTATAGCACAAGCTTCTGGATAGTAAGGAAAGAGAAAATAATGTAAGTTGTTTCTCTCTCTCTCTTTTTTTTTATTCTCAGCACTGAAATGTGGCTAACTCCTCCCCTACTATAAAGGACACAACCAAATTGAGAAAGTTAATTTTATCTGGGGAATTTGGAGTGGAAACAAACCATCTTCGTGGGGATAATATGGTCTCTACAGAATCTGAATATATAAGCCAAAATAGCTCTATGCTTCTTTTTTAAATCTCTTTTATATTATTATAAAAATGGAATACATTTTGTAAATGAATAGTAAAAAGAGAAAATAGAACCCACAAAACAAATAAACAATCAAAAACCCTATAGATATATATGAAGAACTAAAGCATATTCTACTACCTATCATATTGTTGTTACTATATCAGTTGGTTATAATATTGTTACTTGTATATTGCTAAGATGCGGGAAACTATGCCACCATATTTCAAACAACTGTAGTGTCATCTATGGTGGGTTAATTTCAGCAAAGATTCTACATTAAAGTCGATATCAAGGGTATCATCCAGGAAGAGTGCAAACGATCATTGCAAAGACAGAAGAGGAAGAAAAGACCAAAATGGATGTCAGAAGAGACTCTGAAAATTGCCTTGAGTGCAGAGAAGCCAAAACAAAAGGAAGAATTCAAGATACTAAAGAGTTGAATAGAAGATTTCAAAAGGCAGCAAGAGATGACAAAGCAAAATATTACAATGAAATGTGCAAGGAGTCAGAGTCAGAAAATAAAAAGGGCCGAACTCGCTCAGCATTTCTTAAGCTCAAGGAATTGAAGAACAAATTCAAACCTCGAGTTGCTATAATTAAGGACGCTTTCGGCAGAACGCTAAATGATCCAGGAAGTATTAAAAGAAGATGGAAAGAATATACTGAGTCACTGTATCAAAAGGAATTGGAAGACACAGAAGAATTTCATGAAACAACATATGAGCAAGAGCCTATGGTGATGAAAGAAGAAGTCCAGGCTGCTTTGAAGGAAATGGCAAAAAAAAAGGTTCCAGGAATAGATGGTATACCAATTGACATATTTCAGCTAACAGATGCTGCCCAGGATGTGCTCACCAAGTTGTGCCGAGAATTCTGGAGAACAACCACTTGGCCAAGTGACTGGAAGAGATCGATATTTGTTCCTATTCCAAAGAAAGGTGACCCAAAAGAGTGTGGAAACTATAGAACAATCCCGCTGATTTCACATGCAAGCAAGATTTTACTGAAGATGATCCAAAAACAACTGGAACAGCACATCAGCAGAGAGCTACCAGAAGTCCAGGCTGGGTTTAGAAGGGGTCGTGGTACTAGGGATATTGTAGCTGATGTTAGCTGGATCTCAGCTGAAAGCAGAGAATACCAGAGGAATATCTATCTGTGTTTCATAGACTATGCAAAGGCATTTGACTGTGTGGATCATAATAAACTGTGGCTGACTCTGAGAAGAATGGGAATCCCAGAACACTTGATCATGCTAATGTGAAACCTATACTTGGACCAAGAGGCAGTCGTCAGAACAGAGCAGGGTAACACTACATGGTTCAAAATTGGGAAGGGCGTACTCCAGGGATGCATCCTATATCCATACCTTTTCAACCTATATGCAGAACAGATTATTCGGGAGGCTGGGCTCTATGAGCAGAAATGTGGGGTCAAGATTGGTGGACGATTTATCAACAATCTGCATTATGCAGATGACACAACCCTGCTTGCTGAAACTGAAGAGGACCTGAAGCACCTGCTGCAGAGGGTCAAGGACTGCAGCCTACAATAGGAATTGAGGATCAATGTCAAGAAGACAAAGATTCTCACCACTGGACCAATTGGCAGCATCAGGATGGATGGTGAAGAGATTGAGACTGTACACAGCTTTAGTTTGCTTGGCTCCACAGTCAACACTCTTGGCACCAGTAGCCAGGAAATTAAAAGGCGCATTGCCATGGGAAAGTCTGCTGTTAGAGACCTCTCCAACGTACTGAAGAGCAATGGTGTCTCTCCGGAGACTAAGGTGTGTCTGATACAGGCCATGGTCTTTGCAGTCACTTGTTATGCATCAGAGAATTGGACAATGACCAAAGAGGATAGAAGGAGAATTGATGCCTTTATGCTGTGGTGCTGGAGAAGAGTATTGAGAATACCATGGACTGCTAGGAAAACAAACAGATTCTTCCTGGAAAGGGTTATACCCGGTGGCTCCTTGAAGGCAAGGATTCTGAGGCTCCGTCTAACATACTTTGGACATGTTGTGAGGAGAGACGGTCCTTGGAGAAGGACATCATTCTTGGGAGAGTGGAGGGACGGCGCAGGAGGGGATGGCCCTCTATGAGGTGGATTGATTCAGTGACTGGGATAATCGTGATGGGAGTGTCGGAGACAGTGCGATTGGCACAGGACAGAGCAGAGGTTAGGGCTGTTGTACATAGAGTCGCTATGAGTCGCAAACGACTCAATGGTACATAACAACAACAACAACAGGATAAAAGGCATGTGGTTGCACTTCTGAAAAGTGGCCCATGAAAATCCTACGGGTCATAATGGAATACTGTCCTATGCAGTGCTAGGAGAAAATCCTTCTATTCTGGGATGCATTCAAAATATACAGGGACTGGACCAATGGACTCAAGCATATTAGTGGTCAGAATATGGAACAGAGTGAGGAAATGTTTGTGCTGACGTTCACACCATTGTCATAAGTCACAGTCAACTTTACAGTAACTATTAATAATAACAACAAAGAAATACAAGTCAGATAAATCTGTCAGATATAGTATAGAATAGATATATACATTATATACTTCTTTAAGAAAGCTTTATACACTTAAAAGCCATTCTTAAATATCTTCCCTTAGGTCCCTGAGTGGTGAACTGGTTTGAACACAGATATTAACCTCAAGTTTGAAAATTCACACTCAGTGGCACAGAAGGAAGCCTAGTGAATTGCTTCTATAGAGATAATATCTAGGCTACGTCTTTGGAGTCATGTTACTTTGTAACGCAGAGGGTCATCATGAATGAGAAGCAAGTCAATGGTAATAGATTTTAGTGTGTTGTGTATATATCACCAAGATGAAAAGGATAGCAAGTGTCTAGAATATATGTGTGTGTGTATTTGTGTATATATGTATATATGTGTTTATATATACATATATAATTATACACTGAGGTATGTAAAAAAATTAGCAAGAGATTTCTGTCCAAAATGGCTTCTCATATGCGCCATTATATGCTGTGGTGCTTCATGGTGACTAATGAGTTTTCATATTCAATCTAATCAACCCACAGAATTGAAACAAGGCATAAAAGGTCTTTTAATATAACCTTAATATACACGTTTAAAATTCAAAGTGAAAATTTGGCCTTTTCTTCTTGTACATGAAACAGACATCAGATATGGAATAAAATCTACCAGTAAAATGGAATATAGATCATAAAGCTGATTTCAGCATTGCTAATATACAGTAGTTTGATACTAACATCTTAATAAAAGACATAATAATTGTCATGAAAAGCCATAGTAATAATAATGAAATATCTTTTACGGTAAAGGCAGAACTCAAAAAAAATCAAAGAAAATAATGGAATTGTTTTAAAAATGAAACTTTTGTATTTCTTCTTTTCTAGTGTGCTAAGTCGCTCTTTTCATACTTTTTTCAAGAGAACCATGCAATATTTAAGTGAAATCACTGAGTAATTATAAATATCTAGTACAAAGAGCTTAGGTTCTGATGCTGATATTTTTACTTTTCAACACTATTAATTTTTAATGCATTTGTGATCCTAATAAAATAATACTTAGAGATCAGCAAACAGACCTTAAAAGAATGTCAGTAAATGGACAAATGTGATGTAGTTTAATAAACAAAAAATAGACTGGACTCTCAATATCCACTCTTGGTTCTGTTTTCTTGGAAATTCATCAAAGACTGCCTTGATTGATATACTTTATCTTTGGATAATTTTGACTAATATTACTTCAACTGCAAGATTATTTTTATGAATATAAATTGCTGAATGCGTTTTCGGTCTCCAT
The DNA here is from genome assembly GCF_000299155.1 of Elephantulus edwardii. Classification (NCBI taxonomy): domain Eukaryota; kingdom Metazoa; phylum Chordata; class Mammalia; order Macroscelidea; family Macroscelididae; genus Elephantulus; species Elephantulus edwardii. The sequence continues at coordinate 2,920,636 of NW_006399893.1, read as the reverse complement.
TCTTTGTAATGCAGTTGCTGCCAGTGCCAATAAAGTGGCCTCTGACTCACAGAATGACCATAAAACAGCTGGAAACTCTGATAACCTTGCTCCGTGCTCATAACCTCCACTGTGCTTAGTCCACTGTTTCAGTGGTGACTAAACCCTTCCCACACTCTACTGCTCAATGATTTCAGTATTCCTGAGGTCAAAGCTATTCCTCAAATCTATATGCCAAAGTTGATCACTTTTTGTACCAGCCAGAAGTTGGAAACAAATATGTCCATCAAAAGATGAATGTGCCAGCAAAATATGCTGAGTACATGTAATGAAATACTACTCAGCCGTGAAAAGCAATGAAGTCCTGGGACATGCCAGACTGAGCTTGGATAAACCTTCAATGTCAGCTGCAAAGGAACAATCAGTGTATGATTTCACTTATATAAAATAAGCAAATGTATTGTTGTTGTGTACTGTAGAGTCAGAACCGACTCATAACTGACCCTCCAGCGGGTTTTCAGAGGCAGTTAATCGCTCGGGAGGAGATTACCCATCCTTCTCACACAGAGGAGCTGGTGGCCTCAAACCACGTCTTTGAGATTGCAGTGCAACTTCTTGCCACTAGGCCACCAGACCTATATAGAAGCCAAAAATTTCTTTATGACTCTGTAGTAATGACATGGTTTTTGCAATCACTTGTTATGCATCAGAGAGTTGGATAATGACTAGGAAGGATAGAAGCAGAATTGACGCCTTTGAGCTGTGGTACTGGAGAAGAGTATTGAATCTACCATGGACTGCCAAACAAACAGATTCATCGTAGAGAGGATTAAACCAGGCTGCTCCTTGGAGGCAAGGATTCTGGGGCTTCGTCTGACATACTTTGGACATGTTGTAAGGAGAGACAGGTCTTTAGAGAGGGACATCATGCTGGGTAGAGTGGAGGGACAGCGCAGGAGGGGAAGATCCTCTATGAGGTGGATTGATTCAGTGACTGGGGTACTCGGGATGGGTTTGTCAGGGGCAATGAGATTGACACAGGACAGAGCACGGTTTAGGGCTGTTGTACATAGGGTCGCTATAAGTCGCAAATGACTCGACGGCACATAACAACAACAACAACAGTAATGACATGACAGTTCTATAGCAGTTTCAGGCAGGCAAAGGAGAGGGAAAAGAAAAGTTTTGTTTAAGAGGTGTAGGACATGTGCAAATGTCAATCATTTGAAGACTCTCAAGTAGATGGATTAACACAAAGACTGCAGTAAAGTGACAAAGCAAGGTGGAGGTCAGGAGGATGGTGCAAGATTGGGCAAGATTCCAATGTATTGTTTATAGTGTCACTGTGAGTTGTACTCAATTCTACAGCACCTAACAACTACTGATGCTATGAAATCGTTCATGGAGAAATTGTTGAGAAGACATGTGCTCTGTTATGTATTTTCACCACAGTAAAATATGGACAAAACGTCCTTCAGCAAAAAACTATCCTTTAAAGAAAACTGGAGACGTTAAGATCCTCTTTTGAGCATGTTGTGATTTTGAGATGGCACTGGCAGAAATCTATTTAGCCGAAAAACAAAAATCTTTGCCTCTAGGTTAAAACTATTATCTCCCTGAAAGTCATTACTCTGTGACTGTTTCTTCACCCATAAATTTATCACATTTACTTCATGATGGCGTGAAGGTGATGAAATAAGTTTAAGTCTGAGAGCCCTGGGAGAAATAGCAGCAATCTACAAAGACAAAGTGCTGGTGTCAATATTGTAATTGTGTGGCACTCAGGAGAGAGGGAGGGCTCATGACGGATTTGTCATGAGACCCTCAACATGGCAAAAGTGTCATCTGAATGATCACCAAGAGCCATCAAGTCCCAACTCATCACCTACTATGCAGAAGTTGGGACTACTTAATCAACTGCCTCCAGAAGCAAACTGAAAATTGTTGGAGCACAAAATAGATGATAGTAAGACTGCATTCTGAGTCAGCGAGATTGAGGAGGGCTGGTGACTGCACACGTGAGTCATGAAAGACGTAGGTGCAGCTTTGGGGCACAAACAGAAATCTCCCATTATAACAATCCTCCACTTCCCACTGACAGGGTCGTCAACATGAAAAATACATTTGAAGTCTATTTTTCAATGTATTTTATCAAGAAGCATGATATGCCCTCATAGGCTAGAAATCTAAAGTGACCAGGGAAGTGAAAGAAGACTATGTACATAGTCCACAGTGCACTGCATCACTATCAAAAGACTGTGTATCTCTAGTGGTACAAATTCACTAGCAATCTCCAGGCAGCTAAACAGGGAGTCCCCTCCCATTAGGACTTGTTGTTGGTGAGTGGGGAGAGGGGAGTAATATACATGGATAAAGCACAAGAAAGCAAAATGTTCTGTTATCGTCATTGTGGTATGCTATCGACTACGAATTATAACAACCCTCCGAACAACAGATTAGAGCCTCAGAAATCTGATGGAGTGCCACTTTGAGTCAAGGAACAGGCTATCATAAATTTGGCAACTCAAACACAGTTAAGGAGGTGGCCTTTCAGAGCATTCTATGGATGGGGTATAACAAATTTTCATAGAATCAGAATAGCTTGCTCAAATTATGATTACTTAGGTCACATAATACACATCTCAGCTTTAGAATTATACTCTAGTTAAAAATCTGATCCTGCAGTAGCAGTATTATGTGCCAGAGTAGTTATCCTATTTCCATATTTTTCACATTTCTCACTAACCAAAGGAAGATTATCATGTTACATTGTAAACATTAGATGCAGTAGTGCATGCAAAATAACTAGGATGAAGAAACACTGGCCTATGCTCTTCTACTTAGAAAAATGGTTTTAAGGATATGCTGAAATCAATGGTCTATATCTTTTCCAAAGATAACTGCCAGCATGATGATAAGTGCCCTAATAAGAATAATGTGTTGGGAGCACATAAGATGTGCTTGGTGGGTTCTTGCATGACAACAAGCACCTGCTTGCAATGACAAAACACAGGCAGCACACAGTCCCTGCAAAGTGGTCATTCAGTGTGGTTTCAAGGCCAGAGGGAGGAGGTCAGTCTTCCAGGAAGAGAAAACAGAAAGGAAGATCCAGGAGTGATGGCCCATGAACAAGCAGTGAATCACTCTTTATTCTTTTGTTTGATGTCCTCTCATTAAGCTCGAAATCCTCTAGCTTTCATTAAAATGGAAATTTTATAAAAACATGAACATAAATGTCTTTTAAATAGATACTTATCAATAGCAAATTAGAAAAAAAATTGCAAGAGAAAAATCTCAAAGGGGTGTTTTGTTTGTTTGGTTTGGGGTTGTAAACTCCGGGATTATAATTTATATAGTTATTTACATGCCTGACCGAGATAGAGTATAAAGGCAAAACACTGCATTGATTCCAACTCATTATAATGCTGTAAGGATTGAATATAACTGATCCATAGGGTTTCTAAAACTATAAGTCCTTATAGAAGAGGCCTGTCACACCTTTCTCTTATGAACAGGGATGGACTCAGTTAATCTTTTGGGTAATAGCTGTGTACTGTAACTACTGCAATTGTTGCTGTTGTTAGGTGCTCTTGAGTTGAGTACAACTCATAGCGATCCTATGAACAAAAGATCTGAAGCCTGTTCTATCATGCGTCATCCTCAGATCTTCTGACACACAAGAGCCCATTGCAGCAGTCACCATGTCAATCCACCTGGTTGAGGATCTGCTTCTCTTTCACCAACCTTCCACCCTTCCCAGTATCATGTCCTTCTCCACAGAAGTATATGAGGTGAAGCCTCATCACTCCTACCTCCAAAGTGCCCTCTGGCTGCATCTTCATCAAGTCATATCTGTTTGTTCTCTTGGCTGTCCACAGGATGTTCAGTGCTCTTCTCCAACACCACAGCTCAAAGGCGTCAATTCTTTTTCTGTCATCCTTATAATTTGTCCAGCTCTCAGATACACAGCAAGTAATCGAAAAGACTGAATCACACACATCTTAGTCCTCAAACTGACATCACTACTCCTCTATAATCTGAAAAGATCCCTAACTGCAGATTTTCCCAGTGTAATGCATTTCCTTATTTCCTGACTGCTGGTTCCAAGGGTGTTAATTGTGGATCCAAGCACGATAAAGCTGTTGATAGTTTCAATCTCCTCTCTATTCATTATGATGTTGCCTATCAGTGCAGTAGTAAGAATCTTTGTTATCTTGACATTGAGATGCAATCCATGCTATGGCTGTCCATATTGATTTGCAACATATTCTTCAAGTTCTCCACACTCCCAGCAAACAAGGTTCTGTCATCTGCATAGGACAGGTTATTGATGAATCTCTCTCCAATCCTGATGCTACACTCCTCCTCATAGATTGCAACTTCTCAAATTACTACAATTATACAACTGAAATGGAGTATACCTACTGCCATTCTCATGATGACACTCCATTAGTTTCCCCAAGGCTGTAAATCTTTACAGGAAGTGGCTAGTGGATTTGAGCTGTCCTTTGGTTAACAGCCTTACACATTGATGCACCGTGCCACCAGGCTCCTTTGAGTATCACTCAGTCACTCACTCATCCACTCAATGCCATAGCATTGGTGTCTACTCATGGTTGTTGTTGTTATGTGTTGTTGAGTCATCTATGATTCAAAGAGACCCTATGAAGAATTGTTCTGAACCCTGCCCTATCCTAAGCCAATCTCCCATACTCCAACATGTCTTCCCTATTACCACAGTGACAATCTATCACATCCAGAGTTGTCTTCTCCTGCGCTGACCCTCCACTCTTCCAAGCATGATGTCCTTTTCCAAGAACTAGTTCCTCCTGGAAACATGCCCAATCTATGTGAGATGGAGGTTCAAAATCCTTGCCTCCAAAAAGCAACCTAGTTTCACTCTCCCCACAATATTTTTGTTTGTTCTCTTGGCAGTCCATAGTATATGCTCTTCTCTAGAATTACAACTGAGAGACATTGATTCTTCTTCTGTCAGCCTCATAGTCCAGTTTCTGAGGCATAGTAAGCAATTGTGAAGACCATGGCCTGAGTAAGATGCACCTTAGTCTCTAGACTAAACAATGTTGCTCTTCAGCACTCTGGAAAGGTTCCTGACAGCAGATTTCCTGAATGCAACTCATTTTTTTAAATTTTCTGACTGCTAGTGGATCTGAGAAAGTTGAAATTGTTAAGAATCTCAATCTCTTCTCTATCATTCATAATGCTGCCAATTGTCCTAGTGGTCATAATCTTTGTTTTCTTGATATTGAGCGGCAACTCATATTAAAGACTGTAGTCCCTGACCTTCTGCAGTAAATGCTTTGGATCCTTCTTGGTTTCAGAAAGCAAGTTTGTATTATCTACATAACACATGTTGTTGCTGAGTCTTCCTCCAATTCTGATGCCTCACTCCTCCTCATAAAGTCCATCCTCCCAAATTATCTGTTCCACATTTAGACTGAAAAGGTATAGAGAAAGGGCACATTCCTAATGCATTTCTTTCTTGACTTTGAACCATGCAGTGTTTCCTTGCTCTATTCACCTGAGTGCTTCCTGGCCTAAATAGAAGTTTTGCATGAGCACAATTAGGTCTTTGAGATTCCCATTCTCCTCAAGGTTAGCCACAGTTTGTTGTGATCCACACAGTCAAATGCCTCTGCATAGTCAATGAAACACAGATAGACATTCTTCTCGTATTTCTTGGTTTTAGTCAACATCTGCCTGACATTGGCAATGATACCCCTAATACCACTGCTTCTTTTAAACCCAACTTTTATTTCTGGCAGTTCTCTGCTGATGTACTGTTCCACTCATAGCGATTTCCTCTTGATTTCTGAGGCCATAAGTCACTTTGGGAGGAGATTACTCATCTTTTGCCCTCAGAGCTGCTGACGGACTTGAGCCATTGGAGGCTTGTAGTCTCTGAGTTAACTGGGAAATTCATTGTGAGCACACAACCAGAATTCCCTAAGATAAGAGTATAAACCCAACTCATGTCATGGAATCATAGCTGATCTTCCACCAGTTTTTTTGTGGCTGTAATTAGTACAGAAAAAGGCTGCCTTTCTTTCCCCTAGACAGCTGCTGGTGGGTACAAACCATCAGAGAAGTATGTCGTTTGGGTTAGTAATGCATCTCCCTACAGATAATGTCATCATAGTCCTTCCATTGTTGTTGTTGTTGTTATTATGTGCCGTCATGTGGCCTATGACTCATTGTGATTCTATGTACAAAAGAACTAAACCCTGCTCTACCCTGTGCCTATCTTATTGTCTCCAACACACCTACCCCAATTACCCCAGTCATTGAATCAATCCATCTCATCGAGAGTCTTCCTCTCCTGTGATGTCCCTCCACCCTCCCAAGCATAATGTCCCTCTCCAAGGACTGGCCCCTCCTTGCAGGTGGAGTATTTTTGTTGTTCATATGTACCATCATGTCAGGAGGTTTTCAGGGGTAGTAAATCACAGTAGAGGAGGTTTCTCATTTTTCTTTTGGAAGACAATTGGTGGATTTGAACCAAATGTCTTTGGATTGGAAGCACATTCCTTACCACAAATCCTCCAGAGCTCCCTTAGAGAGAGTATAGTAATCTATAAATGCTGTTCAAATGATCCACGGCACAACTGTTTCAACACATTAACAGTAAATGCACTTAATTTGTTCTCAAGGATGAATATTTACATTATTTACAAGTCGTTCATAGGGAAGTGTTCAACCCTTAAACTAAAGCGAAAGCATCTCTAGCGGGCTTTGAACAGTTACAACTGTCAAACACATGCATTCTAATTTACTGTACACGCCAATGTAAATGTTCATCTTGTAAGCACTTTATTCTATGACTTAGTGAAGCACTCAGGAACGCACTACAGAATCTGCAGGGTGATAAAATTGGCTGTGCCCTAAATAATAACAGAGCTACTTTCCTTGCTGAAACTTTTCTAGAACATGAGAAAGGAAATTGTATTTTGTTCCTTTCCCCCACGTTTTAAATTTGTCCATCTGGCAACTGTAATATCTTTCAAGCTTTTGTGTATCCCTTCATATACTTGGCTACTGTGTGGAAAATGTGCCGTCTGTCCGCCTACTGTGTCACTGGTCTGATTTTCACTCTTGCTCCAACAGGACAAAAATATTGTTCAAGTTTTCTCTGAAGTTCTATACCATGGAGAGTGAGGTGAACAGAAAAGTGAAGGGATGAAGGGAGACAGCAAGAGGAGTGAAAGAGAGTGATAGAGTGAGAATGGAAGGAGGTAGAAGCCTTGGAACACAGTGGTAACTCAGCAGAGGCCTCCGTGTGCTTTGCTAAAGAAAAGCCTGGGGTCTTCAGAGCTCTGTGATCTGTACACTGAACAAATGATTTGAAGAGCTGTATTTTATGAAGAAGAATGTGGTATAAATATCAGTGAAGATTCACCAACAACCTGCATTATGCATATGAAACCACCTTGTTTGCTGAAAGTTAAGAGAACTTGAAACATTTATTGAAGAATATGGATTGCATCTCAACATAAAAATCTTTACCATCAGGCTAATAGGCAATATCAATGTCGATGGAGAAAAGATTGAAGTTGATTTTATCTCACTTGGATCTATAATCGACAGCAGTGGCACCAGGAGTCAAAAGCTGAAAAAATGTATTACACAGAAATTCTGCTATAAAGGGCCTCTCCAAAGAACTTAAGAGCAATGATGTCAGCATAAAGATTAAGGTGAGCCTGATTCAAGCCATGGTCTTTTTGATCACCCTACAGATTACACCAATGCCATTTCATCTCTAATATTAATCTTTTACCAATAAACATCACAACTGAAACTTGAAAGAATGCAACTGGAACTGTATTCTGCTTGTGTATCCTGAACAAGTTTTACATTAGAAAACTACAATACATAGAATATTTCCCTTTACAACAATAGAGTTGGTTTTTTTAAAAAAAAGATTAAATCATGTGTTTGAAATATAATACAATCCATTGACTCTATGTCTTTTATTCTTAGTGTGTGCATCCATAACTCATGGAATTAAAACTTGCTTATACAGGCATCTGATAATATAAATAGAATCCCAGTATTATAAATATCTTTACGACAAAGATTGTAACTAACAATCCATTTGCATGTTTCATTTGATAGCCCATGGCAACAGCCATTTGTTGTGCTAATTATAACAAAAGCTTTATTGAATAAATTATGCAACAAAAACTTCAGTCTATTCCTTTCAAATTATGGTTTTTCTCAGTGTGAATAAGGAAGAAAAATGAAATGTACTAATAGAATAAATTTTATTTCTGTTTTCCTGGGACCGTAAATCTAAGTAGGAAAGATTGATAAAGGGGCAAAGAGTACTTTTTATTCATGAAATTGAAAGTGCTATTCAATACTTTATTAAAAATCTACCTTGATGCTCTTTTCTTCACTAATTTCTTAATAAAGTAAAGAATCCAAATGCATTAGCCCTGGTATTGATAACTTTTTTATTAGTTTTAATGGTCTGGGAATCATTATTTAACTCCTGCATCCTCATTTCCAATACAGACATGGTCATATCTGTCCTGAGTACCTCATAATATATTTGTGAAATAATAAGTGTGAAGAGATGAGAGTATAAGAATTACTTCTCTCACTGGAACAATCTTCAGAATTCATTTATACATCTGAAGCACTTCGTACTCCCCATTTTTTTCCCATGACAATCACGTTCTTAGAATAACCAGGAGGAAAACGTGTGTTATTAGGTCAGAAATTTTATCCTGGTGTATGGCTTCCACTGTTGGCAGCTTAGTTTATGGGGATTTGGTCTGCTACAGCAAAGACTGAGACCCGCTGGTGGTTCAAACCCACCAGCTGCTCCTCAGGAGAAAAATGGGCACCCTTCTTTCATGTGACTGGAAACCTGCTGGAGCTCAGAGTTGGTTCCGAGCTGACAACAATGAGTGAGTGAGTGACTGTAGCTTTCTAAGATTTGCTGGCATTTCCTCTGAAATTACTCTTAAATTTAACTACCTTAAATATACTCTAAACTGTAACCACAAAAAGTTGCTGTTGCTTTTGTTATTGTGTACTGTTGAGTCAGAGATGATCCATAACTGACCATCTAGTGGGTTCTCAGGGACAGTAAACTGCACAGAAGAGGACTGTCCAGCTTTCTCCTGTGGAGCAGCCTGTGGATTTGAAAACTCTGCCTTCTGGTTGGCAGTGCAGTTACCACGATGCCACAAAATATATTCTTAATGTTATAAATTTCAATATTCCTAATTTGCTGAAACTCTAGTTATTTTTGCCTGGGATCCTGGATTCTGATTTATCACAAATGCTAGTTTAAAAATGTTCTTTTAAACAAAAACTCTACTTCATTGTTTTCTAAGTATTTATGACACAAATGAACAAATATTATTGATTCTTTACGATCTGTTGTTCCCACGGAAACACATTTTCTAGCACCCCTGAAACAAATGCATAATTATTTTGTTTCATTAAGTCATGAAATAAAATCAATCAAAATTAAATAAATAAGCATTCATGGAAAAATATAGTACCAGAGAGTTAATACCCTGCTCACTCAACTCTTAAAGGGAGAAAGCATGACAAAGCATGGTCAGACTCTAAGAAAAAAAGGAAGAAGAGAAAGCGGGAAGGGGAAGGAGAAGAGATAAAGAAAAAAAAAAATTAAAAACTTATTCATGCTGGAGCCTCATAGAAAGACACATTAAGTCCATTTGCACGTACTTTAATGAATCTGGCCGAAGTCAGTTAGTTTGATGTCAATGTACGGTAAGTACAAGTTGAGACTCAGTGAAAACTGAATTATTTGACAAAATTTGAGAACATGCCACTAGAAAGATAGAATTTTTATTTCAGGATCACTATCTGCTTTTTTGAGCAATCAGAACATGATGTTTGAACATAGCTAGCTGAAGTATATTACAGAAATATTTCCAATGCCTCTAATGAAAGTTTTCAGTAGGTATGCACATTAATACACATTTATTTGAAATGCTTACAATACTAAACTTTTTAACATGCCATTGAAGGTCTTTGTTACTTGCCCTCATGTAGCTGAACCCTCACAAGGTTTGGAGAGCTACCCTCTGCCGGATGAAAGGCAGCCTCAGCCCTGTGCCTGGAGAAAACGCTGCCATCCAATTAGTGCCCTCCCATGCTTCTTGCTCTGGATTGGCAATTTGCTATGTTCTTTCCCTGCTTGCAAGGTAAATTGTTTTTATGAAGTGTCATTTTGAACCCTGCTGGATTATAATCTCAGTCTCTGCTGACCTCACAATATGGCTTAAAGGTTGAAACATATTTTTTAATTACACTTTTTATTGTTCTCTGTTTTTCCTTTAATGTGAAAATACCAGGCCCTGCCCCATCTAATACTTTTCATTTTCAAAGAGTTAGAACAATGTCTTATATTTCCCAACTACTAAACAAAAAGCATATCTTCATATTAAACTTAACACTTAATAATTTGAATTAAAATTTAAAGTTGTATGTAACACAACTTCTCCCTAAGAGAATCTGCAATAAATGAAGTTCTTTTAAAGCGTTCTGGGTGATTCTTGATGTTTATAGGCTTATACGCATGCACCCATTGCCATGCACTCTCTTCTGGCTCATAGTGACCTTTCACTGAGTTTCTGAGACTAAATCTTATGGGAAGAGATTTCTGATGAGCAGCTGGTGGATTCAAACTGACTTTTGTCTAGTAGCCTCATACATTATGTATTATGCAACTGGGTCTCCTTATACACTCATACACATGCATGTATATATGGGTGCATATATAGATTTAAATTAGATGCCATTCAAAGGATAGCTAGGAAAAAAGGGACATGAGTGTGTCTATAAAATGTAGTTCGTTTCATTTAACAAGGAAAGTTCTTTAGCTTTAACAACAAATTGAAATAGGAAATGAATTTTTAACTAATTGGTCCTGGATTCAATACTTGAAAAGCAAAATAGAAATTTATTTTGGATCGTTACACATACAGATAATAAGAAAGTTAGGAATCATAAAGCATTCTCTCATATTACACACCTCCATGGCCACTCACACTTACAAATAAGAAAGTCTTTCTCTCTTGACTGTCAGCTCGTCAGTACCAGGCTTAGGATGGCATCTAATTTGTCCACACAGCATGCAGGATACATAGCTATAAGACTGAATCTCATTGAATTGAACTACCCACTGTACTTCCTATGAGGAGACACAGTATGAAAAGAAGAAATTTAAACAAGTTGTGAAATAAAAGGAGAAGACTAAGTATTTTCATATTCTCTTGTAATGAGACCATGCCGTTTTGGAATAGAGATTATATGAAGTAATTTTAGAAGTGATCTGAATTCCCAAAGCCTTGACATATAGGGTTATAATGTGATACAATCTTAAAATGAATAAAAAACCAAACACCCCTATCTTATGAAAACTGACAAAGATGAGGTTGGTACAATAGAATATTACTTTAGCACTAGTGAATTTAACCTGTTAAGGGTCAAGGATTGCAGCCTTCAATATGGATTGAGGCTCAATATCAAGAAGACAAAGATTCTCACCATTGGACCAATTAGTGGCATCAGGATGGATGGTGAAGAGGTTGAGATTAGTCACAGCTTTAGTTTGCTTGGCTCCACAGTCAACACTTTTGGCACCAGCAGCCAGGAAATTAAAAGACGTATTGCGATGGGAAAGTCTGTTGTTCGGGACCTCTCCAAAGTAATGAAGATCAATGGTGTCTCTCTGGAGACTAAGGTGTGTCTGATACAGGCCATGGTCTTTGCAATCAGAGAGTTGGACAATGACTAGGAAGATAGAAGGAGAATTGATGCCTTTGAGCTGTGGTGCTGGAGAAGAGTATTGAGGATACGATGGAGTGCTAAGAAAACAAACAGGTTCATCCTGGAGAGGGTTATACCAGAATGCTCCTTGGAGGAAAGGATTCTGAAGTTTCATTTGACATACTTTGGACATTTTGCAAGGAGAAACCAGTCCTTGGAGAGGGACGTCATACTTGGGAGGGTGGAGGGACAGCGCAGGAGAGGAAGACCCTCTATGAGGTGGACTGATTCAGTGACTGGGGTAATTGGGGTGGGTGTGTCAGAGATGGTGCTACTGAAACAAGACAGAGCAGGGTTTAGGGATGTTGTACATAGGGTCGCTATGGCTTGCAAGCAACTCGATGGCACATAATAATAACATTATATATAAGGTGAATATATAAAAATCTATGAGTACATAATCTATATACTACCATCTGTCTCTCTTCCAAATTTATAGCATTTTCTTATAAAACCAGAGTCCTTTTTCAAATTTACAAGTCCTAACAGGGGCAGTCCAGACAGTTTTCAGAAGCCAGTTATTTCAGAAATGGATAGCCAATCCTGCTTCTTCGTTTGTCTTAGTCTGAAAGCTCTACTGAAACCTGCCCATTCTGGGTGACCTGCAGGTATTTGAAATAGCAGTGGTATAGCTTCCAGCATCACAGGCACACAAGTCCCACAATACAGGAAACTGATACGTGGGCAACAAACTAGCAGATATGGAACAGACCAAGGAACAGCTGTATGGGCAGAACAAGGGAATATTGGATGGTTTATAATAAGAAAATATGTCAGGGTTGTATCCTTTCTCCATCATATCTATCCAATGTATATTTTGAGGAAATCATAGCATATGAAGAAGAATGTCACAACAGGATTGGAGGAAGATTCATCAACAACCATCAGCAATCTGCATTATGCAGATGTCACAAGCTTGCTTGCAGAAAGTGAAGAAGACTTGATTACTTACTGGTAAAGATCAATACGTGTTACATCTCAGCATAAAGAAAATAAAAATTTGCCTTGAGAGATCAAATAATTTCACTCAGCATCATGCTCTCTAGATTCTTCCATGTTATATGTTGTTGTTAGGTGCCATC
>NW_006399893.1:2897556-2906265 GCF_000299155.1 Elephantulus edwardii | reverse complement strand
GGTATTCTCTGCTTTCAGCTAAGATCCATGTAACATCAGCTACAATATCCCTAGTACCACAACCCCTTCTAAACCCTGCATGTACTTCTGGCAGTTCTCTGCTGATGTACTGTTCCAGTCATTTTTGGATAATCTTCAGTAGAATCTTGCTTGCATGTGAAATCAATGATATTATTCTGTAGGTTTCCTTTTAACCCTAATGGGAAAAGTTTTTGATGCACACAGGGACTTAACGTTAAGAAGGTAACATTCATTGATTTCATTCTCTCCTGGTTGTACATTTCTGACTATGTTTGCAAGCTTATTTAGCCACAGACTATTGTTGTTATGTGTTGTAGAGTCACTTGCAACTCATAACAACCCTATATACCAAAGCCATAAATCCTACTCTATCCTGTGCCGACCTCACTGTCTCCGACACTCTTACTCCCACCACCCCTGTAACTGAATCAATCCATCTCATCAAGGGTCTTCCTCTTCTGTGCTGTCCCTCCACTCTCCTAAACATGATGTCCCTCTCCAAGGACTGTTCCCTCCTTGCAACATGCCCAAAGTATGTCAGATGAAGCTTCAGAATCCTTGCCTCCAAGGAACATTCTGGCTTCACCCTCTCAAGGACAAACCTGTTTGTTCTCCTAGCAGTCCATAGTATATTCAACACTCTTCTCCAGTACCATAACTCAAAGGTATCAAATCTCATTCTATCATCCCTAGTCACTGAGTCACTGTACCAGAAGAAATTTGCTAATACAGAAGCATATCATGAAATAACACAAGAGCAAGAGCCAGTGGTGCTGAAGGAGGAAGTTCAAGTTGCTCTGAAAGAATTGGCAAGAAACAAGACACCAGGAGTTAACGGCATACCAATTAACATATTTCAATAAACAGACACTGCCCTGGATGTGCACAGCCAGCTGGCCAACTGACTGGAAGTGTTTGATATTTGTTCGCATTCCAAAGAAAGGTGACCCGACAGTGTTGAAATTATCAAACAATATCATTAATGCCACATGCAAGCAAGGTTCTGCTGAAAATGATCCAAAAATGACTGTAGCAACATGTCAACAGAGAACTGTAAGAAGTGCAGGCTGGGCTTAGAAGAGGTTGTAGTAGTAGGGATATTATAGCTAATGATAGATGGATCTTGGCAGAAGCAGAGTATACCAGAAGAATGTCTATATGTGCTTCATTGACCATACAAAGGCGTTTGACTGTGTGGATCACAACAGGCTATGGCTGACTTTGAGAAGAAAAGGAATACCAGAACATTTGATTGTGCTTATGAGAAACCTATACTTGGACCAAGAGGCAGTCATCAGAATAGAGGAAGGAGATACTACATGATTCAAAATTGGGAAGGGGTCCACCAGGGATGTATTCTGTCTCCATACCTTTTCAATCTGTATGAAGAACAGATCATCTGGGACGCAGGGATGTATGAGGAATGTGATATCAAGATTGGTGGAAGATTCAGCCAAAACCTGCATTTTGCAGATGACACAACCCTGCTTGCTGAAAACTGAGGAGGAACTAAAATGCTTGCTGCAGAAGGTCAAAGACTGCAGCCTTCAATACGGATTGAAGCGCAACATTGAAGAAAACAGATTCTCATCACAGGACTAGTCGGTATAGCATCATTATGGATGCTGAAGAGATTGAGATAGTTAACAGTTTTCATTTGCTTGGCTCCACAGTCAACACTCTTGGTACCAGCTGCCAGGAAATCAAGAGAAGATTGCATTGGTAACGTCAGCTGTCAGGGACTTCTCCAGAGTACTGAAGAGCAATGACATCATGCTGGAGACTAAAGTGTGTCTGATCCAGGCCATACATAGTCTTTGCAATTGTGTGCTATGCATGCCACAGAGTAGGGCTTCTGTTTTGTCTCTTATGATCCTTATGGCTTTGAATCCTTAGGTCTCTGATCCACTTTGGGTTGATTTTTGTGTGTAGTGAGAGATGTGCATCAAATATTGCATTAAGACCATTATTGTGAAAATAGAATCGAGCAAGGTGTGTATAATTATTCAAAAGGGAAAGAAAAAAGGGGAAAAGGGTAAGAAAAGGGAATTTGGCTATCACTGGGATAGCAAATTTTAGTGGGCAGATCAGAGGGTGGAAGAATAGGAAAGACTCAATGGAATTTGAAAAGACTGGGTAATAATAAACATAGATCAATAGTAATCAGTTATATAAAATACAATGTATATTAATAACTATATAGAGTACAATGTACATAAATGAAACAATATAAGAGTGCATATAATATAATGTGAATGCACAAAACATAATGTATAAGTATATATATTTATATATAAACCAATGAAAATATGCAAAACCAAAAATAAAACAAGAATTCTCACAACTGGACTAATGGACACCATCATGATAGGTGCAGAACAGATTAAATTGTCGATTATTTCATTTAACTTGGATCCACAATCAACACTCGTGGTAGCAACAATCAAGAAATCAAAAGACATGCCAAAAGTGAATCCCTTTTCAGGTTCAAAGAGCAACTATGGACCAAACTGTCAGGTTTTACATCAGTCTCTCTATTAGACCAGTAAGCCTGGTCTAGTTTATAATCTTGAATTATGCTCCACATTCTCTCCCACTCTATCCAGGACCCTCTACTATGATCAAAAGGGTGCATTTTAAATTTTGTAAAAATAACTTTTTATATAACCACTATAAGATTTGAACAACCACAGAACTACTTATAAATAAAAATTTCCTTTTCTAATGAAATCATATCGTTACAGTCTCCGTAAAGCAATCAGAAGCTGCTCTTCCTCCATGAAAAGAAAACAACTAGCCACCAGCAGAGGGTCAAATGCTTTCAATGTCCAACTAAATATTCTTCCCTGGGGGAAAAAACCAAAACTACTGGTAAAAGTGTATTATTTGACGAGAAGCTATGCAGCTAATGGAGGGAGGGATTGGTAAAGGAAAGGGAAAATGTCCGGTATGAAAAATTATGCGTACGAAGTTCATGAACTTTGCATGTAAACCAGTATAAAATAAAATTTTTTAAAAAACCAAACCATTATATATACATATACACACACATTACACACACACACACACACACACACACACACACACACTTAAGCTTCTTGTTTAGAGTCAATAAGACCTCGGGGAGGGCCTTTGTAGTTAAATGTCAGTTGTTATTACATTTGGAGGAATATTCTTCAAGTGGTACAGCACTCTTCTTCTGTCAATATGCTGTTCTTTCAATATGTAACCTGGGGCTGCTGTGATGTTGGACCCTATGCCATTAGGATGTCTAATGCCGTAACGGCTGCCCATGGTAAACAGTGTTTGGTGGAGCTCCCAGTTTAAGACAGGTTTAGAAGCAGGAGTGGCATCCGCTTCCTAAATAGGATGCCTCTGAAAACTCTCTGAACTTTGAGAAACAACGATTGTTTACAGAAAGGTTTCAGGGGTTTTTGTTCATAGGGTTGCTCTGAGTCATGCTCGACTCAATGGCAATCAACAACAACATATATGTATGTGTGTATATTTATAAAGACATTTTCTCATTCTGTACTGGGAAAATCTACTGTCAAGGATCTCTTAAAAATTCTGAAGAACACCAGTATTAGTTTACAAACTAAAGTGGGGGAGATGTAAGCTATGATCTTTTCAATTGCTTCTAATGCATCTGAAAGTTGGACAACAAATAAGGATGACAAAAGAAAAATTTATACCTTTGAATGTGATGTTGGCAAAGAATATCAAATATACCATGACTGTCAAAAGAACAAACACATCTTGTTTAGAAGGAAGTTGAACCAAAGTGCTTCCTAGAGGTGAGGACAGATGAACTTTGTTTCGCTTACGTTGGTTATATTTTTGGGAGGAACAAGTCCTTGGAAAGAGACATCAGGTTGGGAAAGGTCAATGAATCGGTGGAAGTCCCTCAACAAGGTGGGTGGACACAGACTGTCACAATGGACTTGAGCACGTGCGGGACTGTCAGGATAGCACAGGAAGGGCCAAGTTCAGATCTGCTGTCCATAGGATCACTGTGAGTCCTAGTTGACTTGATGACACCTAACAACTACAACAGGTACACAGCAACAATAAGCAAGGTATGCATGTGCTTACTTGTGATTAGTTACTAATCTGTTAACTAGGAACTACTGTTTTACATGTTTTTCACCACAGGTATTGTGAAGCTCTGTTAAAATTATTCATTGCAGATTCTATTCTATTTGGTTTCTATAAGTTAGAGCCAATTTCAAGGCACCTAATAGCAAAAGCATCCCAGATTAGTAAGTAAGTTAGCACAAGTAAGCCCAGGCTTACCTTGTTTATTGGGTAATCTTCCTCAACTCGTGAATGATAGTGGCAGGTGACCTAAGCTTAGCTCCTTTGCATGAAATTATACTCCAGAGTCCCTTTTAAGATCAAGCCAAGTTTGTGACTCTTTTTAAATGATATACCTTTCTCTGTCTTCCATCCACTTTCAATACTACTTTCCCACTATTGGAAGAAACTATTGATTTCTTTTTGGAACAATTTCCAATAAATTATTTGTATTTGAATTCTTTTATTTTTTTAAATAAACTTTATTCTGGTTTATTTACAAAGTTTGTATACATTGTTTTTCACACCAGATCTTTCCCATTTACTTAACCCACCCTTTGCACAACCCCTCAAATTGTGCGACACTATGATTATGCCTCCAACACATCCGTACCTCTGTGCTTTCCTTTTCCCCCTTAGATTCCCATACACATTTTACTAGTTATCTATTTCTGCAATAATGGTCTTATATGTGTTTGTCCTTATGGAACTGAGTGAGTTCATTCAGTTTAATGCTTTCCAGTCCCTCCCAAGTTAGGTAGTGATTTACAAAATCATTGCTCCTTCATGCTGCATGGTATTCCATCATGTGAATGTACCATTATTTTCCAATTCATTTGATTGTGGTTGGACATTTATGCTGTTTTCATGTTCTTTTCACAGAGGAAGCTATTTGGATGGCCAACAGGCATGTGAAAAAATGGCTCAAAATCACTGGTAATAAAAGAGATGCAAATCAAAATCACAGTGAGATACCATCTCACTCCAGTAGTAGTAGCAAAGTTTAACAGGAGAGCAAGTAATAAATGTTGGAGAGGATGTGGTGAGATAGAAACTCTTATACACTGTTGGTGGGATTGTAAAATGGTACAACCACTCTGGAAGGCAGTTTGGTACTTCCTCAAAAAGCTCAACATGGAAATTCCATAAGATGCAGCTATTCGACTGCCTGGAATATACCCTGAGAGAATGAGAAGTGAGGCACAAATGGAGACTTGTAAACCAATGTTCATAGCAGTGTGTACCTGAATTCTTGGTCCAGGTACAACTTCAGAAAATTCCAGTCTATCACAGTCCCTGAGTCATGGCACACACAAATAATTTACCATAGATACAGACCATGGATCTAAGTGTGAGTAATATAAATCTAAAAATCATTCAAGAATTCATGCAATACTGTACAACATGAATGAATCTAGAACAAATTGTGCTGAGTGACATAAGTTAGTCACAAAAGGACAAATATAGTATAAGACTTCTATTATTAAAAAAAAAAAAAAGCTTAAGTAATGTTTGCACAAAGATTCTCACCACTGGACCAATTGGCAGCATCAGGATGGATGGTGAAGAGATTGAGATTGTTCACAGCTTTAGTTTGCTTGGCTCCACAGTCAACACTTGACACCAGTAGTCAGAAAATTAAAAGATATATTGCCATGAGAAAGTCTGCTGTTAGGGACCTCGCCAAAGTACTGAAGAACAATGGTGTCTCTCTGGAGACTAAGGTGCATCTGATACAGGCCATGGTCTTTGCTATCACTTGTTATGCATTAGAGAGTTGGACAGTGACTAAGGAGGATAGAAGGAGAATTGATACCTTTGAGCTGTGGTGCTGGAGAAAAGTATTGATGGTACCACAGACTTCTAGGAAAACAAACAGATTCATCCTCGAAAGGGTTAAACTGGGCTGCTCCTTGGAGGCAAGGATTCTGAGGCTCCATCTAACATACTTTGGACATGTTGTAAAGAGGGACTGGTTGGAGAGGGACATCATGCTTTATAGGGTGGAGGGACAGCAACAGGAGGGGAAGGCCCTCTATGAGGTGGATTGGTTCAGTGACGGGGGTAATTGGGATGGGAGTATCAGAGACAATGCGATTGGCACAGGACAGAGCAGAGTTTAGGGCTGTTGTACATAAAGTCACTTTGAGTTGCAAGCCACTCGATGGCACATAACAACAACAAGCAACAATAATGTTTGCACACAGAATCAATCATGGAGGGTAATAGGGATTGAAAGGAAGGGAGAAGGAAGCAAAATTAATGAATAAGCAAAGTGGAACGAAAGACAATACACAATAAGGGGCTGAATATAGGCCAACAAAAAAACTAAAGGTATAAAAATATAGAGAAAACAGTCTTCACAGTCATGAATTAAGTAAAGATTTCTCAAACAGGTGAAATTATGTATTAACCCTACAATAAAGTTGTTGTTAGGTGCCATCGAGTCAAGTACAACTCTTAGTAATCCTGTGAACAAAAGATCAGAAACCTGGTTTATCCTGTGCCATCTTCTCCTCACGCTTCCTGACACACAAGAGCCCAACTGCGGCAGTCACCATGTCTATTCGCCTTGTTGAGGGTCTTCCTCTCCTCTGCTGACCCTTCACCCTTCCCAGCAACATGCCCAAAGTTTGTGAGGTGAAACCTCATCATTCTTGCCTCCAAAGAGCACTCCTGGTCCACCTTCTCCAAAAATATAGCAAACTGAATTTCATCGAAGTCTTGTCTTATGTTAAAATGGAGCAAAGTGGAACTCATTCACAATGCTTATATTTGACAATGGAGCAATACTCATGAAGTTCAAATAGGCAAACTAATACCATGAAGTTGTATACCATCAAGTCAGAACCGACTCACAGCTGACCCTCTGGTGGGTTTTTGGAGGCAGTTAATGACATGGGAGGAGATTACCGCGGAGCAGCTGGTGGATTCGAATGACATGCCTTCAGGATTGCAGCACAGCTTTTTTGCCACTAGGTCACTAGTGCTCCTTAAAACTATCAATATGGTGTGTAACTTGGGGAGTGGGTTGAGGTAAGCACACTCGAAAGGAACGTCAGGGAGTCTATAACCCCACAAGCACAGAGTTGATTCTGAATCGTGGCAACGCTCAACCTGGTTGTTGATGTGCCTTCGAGTTGCCAGTGATCCACAGCGTCACATAAGGTCTATCTGGTTACAAGCGTGCAAATCTTTACGGATGGAGACTCTCTTATCTTTCTCTCACAGAGCAGCCAGAGGATTTGAACCAATTAACCTTTATCCTTCAGTTATCAGTCAAATACATTACATACTAGGCCATCAGTGCTAGAAATGATCTATACTTTGATCTACTTGATGGATAATTTGATTTATGGGATATAAAACTTGATCAATCCTAAAGTCTATGCATATAATGGTGGTTAATGTTTTTATTTTTACTTTAAAGAAAAGGTATTTAAAAATGTCCTTAATTGGAAAAGATCGAGTTGGAACTGACCCATAGCTGCCCGCCAGTGGGTTTTCAGAGGCAGTTAATCGCACATGCCTTCAGAATTGCAACACAGCTTCTTGCCACTAGGCCACCAGAGCTCCCTATATATAAAGCGTAAAAGTCATATTCTACAATTTATAATAGAAAAAGATAGTTAAAGAAAGATGTGGCCAGTAATAGATACAAATAAAAGGTGATTTAGAAGAAATGATATGGTATTCGAGTACATTAAAACATATAATATTGTCATAATAAAGTAAACAGAAATTCAAGGTCTCATTCCAACTTGCTTGGGGTACTACTTCATAATTAAAAGGAAGCAATTACGGTGTTTCCTTTCAAGGAAGAAATGATCTGATTGAAAAAAGAAAATATTTAACATCTTTTTTATGCAGAGATCATATCATAATATAAGCTATATTTAGAAAATAATATATTTATTCTTTCAAAAAGACAATATTTGGGAGAAATAAAATAAACCAAATGTATTTGACACCAGTGAATCATGATTTAATGCTTTATTCATCAATTTATACTCTGAGAAACATATATACAAGAATTCTTTAAAGTGAAAAATGCTGCAGATACCAATTTTAGCCATGAGTGAAAATTTTGAGTATTTCTATGAAAAGGGAAAATTTAAAAAAAATGCAACTCTGTACTTCCAATAAAAGACTGAAAAAAGAATAGCGAAAGCTTTATCAAAAGATATCAAAGTAAGGAAAAATGGCAGTATCTATTTTAGGAAAAATAGAGTTCTAGGCAAAAAGTGATGATGAAACAAAGATCAATTGAACATAATGGAGCAAATATTTGTAGATTTTACTGTGCTACACATATCACATCAAACAGTAGAAATAAAACATCAAGTAGATGTGATAGTAATGAAATTGTAATAGCAAATTATAATAGACTGCTCTTGGTCTATTACATTTCAAGTTGGTAAGTGCCAAATAAAAACACAAGTATATTGGAAAAGAAGATAAATAGTATATTGGAAAAGAAAATAAATAGTATATTGGAAAAGAAAATAAATAGAGGTGATATTGTCTCTTTCTGCCCCTCCCTTTTTTTCTCTCCCTCTCTCTATTTGGTGCCCTCGTGGTTAAGAGCCTGCAATGCAATAAAAAAAAAAA
>NW_006399893.1:2892731-2894866 GCF_000299155.1 Elephantulus edwardii | reverse complement strand
GCACAACTTGGTGAGCACGTCCAGGGCAGCATATATAAACATATAGCCCACTTTTTTTAAATAGTAAAAACATGTGTATGACCAACCCAGAGTTCAATAAGGAAAACATTACCATTTTCACCCAGTCTGCTAGCGTTCTCCTCAGTGTCACTAACCCTTCTGGACATTTCAAACATCAAATTGTTGAATGTTTTGTTTACTTGATTTCCTTTTAAAAGTCTCGCAGGCAACACATTTAATTGAGAATCATGTAATTCAACCAACATCTGCCTTTAAGTTTTGTGACTGGAATTCTCAAGTAGATTTGGGGAGCAAAAGGCGTAAGCTTTGTTGTGACCCTGAAGTTTGAGTTCAAAACCACTCAACAGAATCATGGGAGGAAGCTGCCTTACAAATTACAACAACACATTCTGCAGAGAAATTCTCTGTAGCATAGATGATTAACAAGAGCTAGATTTGACTAGATAACAAGTTGTAAGTTGGTTGTTTTGTTTCCATTTAGCCCTCCTCCAAAAAAAGCATGTCTCACGTTCTTTGGGCATGCTGTCAGGAGGGCTCGGTCTTTTGGGGGGAAAAAAAAGATATGCTGGGAAAGGTAGAGAGTCAGCAAAAAAGAAGAGACCTTCAAGGAGATGGATTAGCACAGTGACCTTATCAATGACCTTGGACATGGCAGTGACGTGTGGACTGAACAGAATAGGATAAGGTGCAATCTTTGCTCATAAGATTCGGTTGTTCATATGACTTTTATGAGTGGTAGCTGACTGATGGCACCCAACATCAACAGTAATCAAAAGCATGACTCATATTGGATATGTACAAATTGGCTGGAGTGATTGAAGAGTTCTCTTCATGCAGGTGTTAGGAGATGAAATGCTTCCCAAGACCTCTGTGAATTCTGACATTTATACACTAGCTCTATAGAAGTTATACTTTGTCTGAATACATGGGATTTCATTAATTCTTTCCCAATGAAAATCATGGGATTTTCATTCCAGTACTTAGCCAAGAATTCAAAGGTTCTATCTATACAGATATCTACATTTCATGCTCAGCCTGGTACTCTCCTCTTCAGTATTTTTCCCTGTATATTCAAGTACCTGAGCTTTGTTCCCTCACCATGATCTAGTTGAGACCCCATCGCTTAAACGTAAAAATACCCAGAGTTGAAAGACATGATGCTCCTAAGACTCACCCTGTTTCTTCCCTCAAGTTCACAGTTTCATGTCATCTGTTATAAAATGTGTGAACATTATTGTTTTAAACATTTACTATTTTTCTGGTTGCTTACAACGGGGAAAATAAGCTTGACCCTTGTTATTCCGTCATTACTAAAAATAGCTGTTTTCTGCCCTTTCCAATTCTCTTTGAATTAATCTTATAATTATGCTGGTTTAAGCATTAATAAGTTAGCTAACTTTTGACACTTTCAACTTTCAAAAGTTATATTTTCACGAGATATTGTTACTATTTTGTTGTTGAAAATACTTATCTTAAGGAGAAATATAAACGTACTTATGGATGAAATAATACAAAATGTAGGATACATTTTAAAGTTACGTAGGGGTTGATGTTGTTGATTGCCTTCAAGTCAAGCACAACTCATAGCAACTCTCTGAACAAAAGGCCTGAAGCCTCTCTACAACTATCGACATTTATCAAAGTTCCTAGAGTTTCCAGAGACATGTTTAGCAAGCAGATGTCACTCATACTTCCAACATAGAAGGAGAGGAAATAAAAAGTAGGGGAGAAAGAAATGCAACCAGATACTGTGGATTAAACGGTATTCCATCTTGTCTTCTAAATAGATACTGGAATTTTAACCCTTAGTCTCATTTAGGAAAAGGGTTTTCTTTGTTTTGCTAGTAAGGCCATTTCAGGGTAGGGTTACTGTGTCCTAAAATAAATATTTTTTAAGTTTTAAAAAGAGGAGATTAGTCATAAAAGTGAGCACAAATGGAGAAGGTGGGGGTGGAGAGGAGTTAGACGCCATGTGAAGACTGGTTTCCTCAAAGAATTGAATAAACCAGAGATACAGAACAGATAGAGACAAGTATATTTACCCAGAATTAATACATAGCTTGTTCCTCCATACTCTGTGCTCTGAATTTGGATTTTTAGTCTCCTGATCTGGG
>NW_006399893.1:2888955-2892631 GCF_000299155.1 Elephantulus edwardii | reverse complement strand
TAATAGAAAGTTTAAATAATAACAAAGCTTTAATATTTTTAAATGGAAGTGTATTTTGTAAAACACTATTTCAGGCAGGAGTTTGCTATGTCTTCATTGAGTTTATAGGACACATTGACAATGATATATAAAATTTAAGGTTAGAGTCATACCTTTATCATTTCAGCTGGCGTTATCTTGTCAATATTCTATTATAGAAGAACTAACACTTTTAATATATTCATTATCAAAAAAGACAGTAAATATATAAAAATCATTTTACTGTAGTTGGAAAACTGTATATTGAAAGATTCAAAGAAAATGTATTGTGGAAGCATTACAATGAAAGAAAACAAAGAAGAAACTAAAAATATGAGTAGAATCAATCAGGAAGTGAATATAAAAGAAAAAAAATCATTTAAAGGGGTAAACTTTGAACAATTCTACCCAGAAGGAATAAAGTGAAAAATCAAAATGAGGCAAATACACTAATTCATTGAGAAAGACTCCTTCCCAAGGCGCTTTAAAAATACATGGAAAATGTTGCCATAATTAGCCAAAGACTTCTTTTCCTTTAAAAACCTGAATGGGTTGATAAGCCTTAAAAATTCTGAAGGGACTGATAAGCCTGGAGGAAATGGAGGAAGTGACCAAATCTACTTCCAAAAGGCTCTGTTGTCAAGCCAATGTCATGGATAAACGCTTTCATACTATCAGCTAACAGATTTCCCCTAGCTTAGCACAGACTATTTTAAAACACACAGGAAATAGGAAAAGTTTTTTATGGCCCTGATTTAATGCTGATTCTAAAAGTTTTCAACATTAATACATACAAACCCATGGCCACTGTAACAATTTGACTCCCTGTGACCCTCCACTGGTTTCCCCTAGGATATAAATCTTTATAGAAGGGACTGCCCACTTGCCAATTTATCTCTTAGAGAAGCAGCTAGTGAGTTCGAATTGCTGAGCTTTCAGTTAGCAGAACACAGCAAAACACAACCCCACAAACTGTAAATACCATACAGGCAAAATACAAAACATAAAAATATTCATTTCTAGAATACAGCAGGTAAAAGAAAACAAACAAAAAGTCAATGCTATGTCAAAAATTATAGCCTATTTTTAGTAACTGCTCCCTCTCCCACATCCCCAAGAAAACAAAGCACATCCCCTAGAAAAGGAAAGAACTCTCTGAAAAGATCAAGAGTTTATCAAACTACCCAAACCCACAAATACTCACTGTACTGTAAGTATTGTTTCAAGAAAATTTCAAATCTGTGCCTTACAAAAGCCTCACACATAT
This sequence comes from Elephantulus edwardii, assembly GCF_000299155.1. Classification (NCBI taxonomy): domain Eukaryota; kingdom Metazoa; phylum Chordata; class Mammalia; order Macroscelidea; family Macroscelididae; genus Elephantulus; species Elephantulus edwardii. The sequence continues at coordinate 2,891,346 of NW_006399893.1, read as the reverse complement.
AAAGACATAAAAAGTGTTAGGGTCTTTGTTCTATATAAACAAAAGGCATGGTGCATGTCATGTATACTGTATCATTTCAGCTGACCTCACCCCGTCCACAGCTCCAGGTGGAAATCATGACCATGTCCAAGTAGCCCTGGACCAGGCCCGTGTGTGCTCTGCATTGCTGTCCTGGCTATACCAGTGTTTCTCCATGGTAAATAGTATACCAATAATCTAGCTATGACTTGCACTTGTTCAGGACACTCTTAGGAGTTCTGTTAAGAAAAAGGAGTGATAGAAACATGACTCCCGCACAGGAAGCGATGCACAGGTACTGACAGTGATAAAGGGAAATCAGGGTCATGAAAAAAGATATGGATTCAAAAGATAATAGTTTCACCTTTTTTTTTTAAATTTTTAATAGAGAGCTCTAATGGTGTAGCACATAGGATATTATACTGGTAACTTTAAGGCAGTGCTTCTGGAGGGTCAAATCCACCTTCAGCTCTGCAGGAGAAAAATGGACTGCATTCCGCCACACAATTTACAGCCCCAGAAAATCTGCTGGATGGATAATCAGCTATGGGTTGTTTCTGGTCTGACATCGATGAGTTGTATTGTTTTTAATAACAAATGCCAAGTGAAATGATCTGAGAGACTTTTTTGTTTCCCGAAGCTAAAAGGAAAGTATTAGGAGTAATTGTCTCAATTTAACAGTCATTACTGTATAACACTTGGCATTGCTGTGGAACGGAATAATATGACAAGGAAGTCAAATAACCAGCAGTGTATAGTTTCACACAGTGGCTGTTAGCTCTGCCAAATTAAATAAAGCATGGTAAGGAGATGCAGGCATGAACACGTGCACACACACACACACATCAGAATAAAGGCCTATTCATTACTTGAGAAGGTATATTTCTATTCCCCTGAAGATCAAGGTAAAAGACCCAAGAAATATAATGGCATATATAAAGCCGAGTGAAATAAGGAGAAACTTAGAAAAAGACTCTGCCTCTATGCCTGCAATAACATTTAAAGTAAAGCCATTTAAAACAGTAATGTCTAACTATAAACTTAGCACAAAATACCTACGTAAAGGAGATTATAAAGATACATAGATATGAAAGAAGGGTAGAATAAGAAAAGCACACAAGTGTTAAAGATTTACAAAGCTGGAGACTGAACAGCAAAATGTTCTTTATATTCTCTTTACCAGCTTCTGTATGCTTGAAGTGTGTGACAGTACAGAAGAGAGACAAGATTTATCATATTTTTCTGCAGATAAAACTGGACGTAAATTATTTTCAAATGAAATACTGATTAAGTAAAAATATTAATAAATAGCCAAGTATTTTAAATGTTTGTGCTTGTGTGTGTGTGTATGTGTGTGTCTGTCTATCTATCTATCTATCTATAAGTTTGCATATAATATACTTGTACATACACATATACAAATACAAAAACTCTGTTGCATAGTCCATAGGAAGATACTCACACAAAGGCCACTCCTCTATGGCAACTGCAATCCACTAGAGGCTCTGAGCAGCAAAGATAGGCAATCTTCTCCCATGTGATTGACAGCCTCAGTAACCAAATAGAGGGTGGGCACTAAGTAGCTTCTGACTTGACAGCAATTATAACTCAACTCTCAGTGTTGGAGAGCCAGAACTGACTCATAGGGGACCGTCTAGAGAGTTTGCTGAGACTGTAAATTGCCGGGAAGGAGCAGAAAGTGGGTTTGAACCACCAAAGAGGCACTGCCAGTGCCACTTCTTTTGGATGACACCACTAAAATGTCAAATATTACATAAAATACCTCCAAACTTCAGGGTCACAACAAAGCATAAGCGATTTGCTCCCCAAATCTACTTTAGAATTCCAGTCACAAAACTTAAAGGCAGATGTTGGTAGAATTAGCATGATTCTCAATTAAATGTGTATAGGAAGACAGACAAATGAGAGAATATTCTCTGAGGACTATTGCTAGCTCAAGAGCTGGTACAATTTCAGCACCTTCTTCTGGTAGTTTTCTGTTCACAGGTTAAATCATCTCTACTTTTAATTTTTTTCTTTCTTCCTTTCTGTGATTTTTTTAATCTTAATAATCTTTCTTCTGCAGATTTTGGTGTGTTTTTTTTTGTTAATTTTATTTGGTAATATTTTCATTTCAGCCATTGTATCTCCTATCTCTTAAAGCTAGAGATTCTTTTTTCATGTCCCACCTCATGAAATGAACGGGTTTTTTTCAACTTCTAGTGCCTACTCAAACTAGTAAAATATTTGCTTTTATTTTTTTTTAACATTTAATGTTTCCCCCCCATGTCTGTTTTAATTGTCCAATTGCCACGGTGCTTATCAAAGCCAGTTCTGATTAATCTCCTTTGTCAGTGTGTCCCTTGCCATTCC
>NW_006399893.1:2880715-2883509 GCF_000299155.1 Elephantulus edwardii | reverse complement strand
GGGGAATTGTTCTTTAAAGGCACTTGCTTGATGTATCTGTGCTACTAGATATCTAAGGTACAAAACTTGTCATTTGTGGATAATCATTGTAGCTGGCTGATCATTGCACTGTAGTACTTTTTTTCCTAATAATTTTTGTTATAAGCTAGAAAGTAACCAAGAAAAAGACATACTCTAAAATGGCTGAAAACAGTGATTATTTTATACTTCATATTAATACTACTGAGATATAAAAAAAATAGGACAGTATAAGTTCCTGTGTGAAAATCAATATATTTGAACTGTGTAAATAAATCAGTATAATAATAATAATCTTAAAATAGCAAAAAAAAGGAATATATATAAACTCAAACTCAATTTCCAACTCATTGTCCTCAAATTGGAACTGACTCATAATTGACACTTTGGTGTTTTTTCAAGGGTTTTAAATTGCTGGGGAGGAGACTGCCTATCTTTCTCCTGCAGAAATGCTGCAGAAATGATCCTAACATCAAGAGAGATGCCACTTTTGGGCTAGCAGCATAACTCTTAACAGACATTTCAAAATTGAAGCAACTCAAAGACTGCTTTTATCTGCATCTCTCTGATAGCTAGGGACTTTGAACATTTCTTCATGTGTTTGTTTGTTTGCAATCTGAATGTGTTCTTTGGTGACTATCATCTCACCCCAGCAACAACAGTAAAGTTCAACAGAGCAGCAAATAGTAAATGCTGGTGAGGTGTGGTGTAAAGTGGTACAACCAGTATGGAAGGCAGTTTGATGCTGTTTCAAAAAGTTGGAAATAGAAATATCATTCAATGCAGCAATGTCATTACTGGGAATAGACCCTAAAGAAAACAGAACTGCCATCCAAACAGATGTATGCACACAAACATTCATCACTGCATTAGAGACAGAAGCAACCCAAGGACCCATCAACAAATGGATGAATAAAAAACCCCTAACATATTCACACAATGGAATACTGTGCAGCACTGAAAAACAATGAACCAGTAAAACATTACACAACATCCTGGAGGGCATTATGCTGAGTAAAATATCTCAGTCACAAAGGCACAAATACTGAATAGCACCCTTGTTGTAAAGCAGGACTGGCATCGGGATTGGGAGGAGAATAGGATAATAGTGGATAGATAACGAACACTGCATTGAAAAAAAAATGAAGGAAAGAACTGTTTAAAACGGATATATGATTAGGCATTATACATATGACAACAGTACAGAATAAGAGTTATATTGCAAAGAGGACTAGGGGAGGGGGAATGAGGAGGTAGGAAGGTAATTGTGCAACAACGAAAGAATATTTAAAAAACAACAACAACAAAGATTGCTTTTATCCATGACCACTTGCTCTGCTATATGGAATAGGACATTTTTCATGCAAGGCCTAATGTGGTCTGGGAATGGGAATGGATTCCAGTGGTATACATTTCACTGCACACAAGGCAAAATAATATTATTTAAATTCTCCTCAAACCCTTGATTAATGAATTATCATCTTCTGACTAGGATCAGTAATGATTCTACCGTACAAAACAGGATTTACAGTTCAGATTGCAGAAAGTTATCATCATTCTCCTGCTCCAGCGTTAGCTGTGAGTCTGATAGACTTTGGCAGCTTAGAGATCTTGATCATCAGGTATGTCCTCCGGGGGCAGAGCCAAGTGCAGACCAGCATCATCTCTGCATTGATGACTCTCCATCAAGGCTAATGGAGTGCTTGGAGTGGAAGACTAGCACTTGATAATGGGGTAAACGACTTCCCTGGAAATACAACTTTCAGAGGTGTAGAAAATGCATTCACCAGGAATAAAATGTCACTGCTGACAGCCCCTGTTAAAAAGAACACTAAAAGAAACCCCTATAAATAAATAGCATTGTTTTTAAAGTAAAAAAAACAAAACAAAACAAACCCACCAAAACTATTTCATATGCCCCCCCTTTTTAAAGCCTAAAGGAATAATGGCAATCAATGTTTCATATTGGCTTTCATCAGTATGAGAAAAATGTACAGGAAAATACGATGTATTTTGAAAGGATAATAAACCATGTTAGAATATAGATATGATTACTTTTAAACTCAGTGTACTTTCTTTGAAGATTCTTCCTTCGCAAGCTCTCTTTTGAGGTTGTCCTTAACAGAACACAATGTTTAATCTCACTGTTGGTCATGAACTTGCATCTGTTCTACCATGTAAAGAGTCCTAAATCCCACATTCTGGGAGTGGTAGTGATTTGATCCAATTCTAAGTATCTTCTGATGTATCCAGTTGGAGATGAATCATTTAAAGTTCACATTCACCTATTATATCTAGAGAGGGATTCCAAACATACCTCTTCAAAACACACCTCCGAATGGAAAGTTATCGCCAGGACTACTTTTTTTGTTGTACTATCTGTACTAGTGTATAAGAAATTCTTTTGGTAATCCTCCAAAGAGAATCCTAAATAGAAAAACTCTATTGTTTCCTTGGAAATTTCTGTAGGGACTGGTTTCATAAATGAATAGAACTGCATATTATTTCAGAAAGAACACGGGCTGAGCAATTCCAGTTTCTAAAAACAAAACAAAACAAAACAAATAAGCAGACAAAATTTTAGCATATCTTAATTAAGAAATTTATAACTCTGTCTTGAAATTACGATTCTGTGATTAATAGTTAACAAAAATTAAAGAATAAAACCTAGAAAGAATTAAGTGAGCAAAAAGTATAGGTTGAAAAAATCAGATAAAATAGTAATACTGCTAATGCACCATATATAGAATAATACGAATGGTATAATATAGAAATC
>NW_006399893.1:2869738-2880615 GCF_000299155.1 Elephantulus edwardii | reverse complement strand
ATATAATATGTAATAATGAATAATATAACATAGAAGTATATGTGCATGCACACATACATATACATAAACTTTTGATAGGTAATAAATATTACTCAGAACGTTTTTACACAAACTGCTCCATAAGGTTTCCATCACATTAAAGCACTCCAGAAAAGTAAAAATGTTGAAGTTAAAATGAAATGATAAAAATATGTGTTATGGGAACAAGAAAGAGTATGAACATGAAAAAAATAAATGAAACACATACTTTTCCATTTTCTTTAGGTTTCTTCTAGAATTGTCTTTATTGTTGCTTGAGCCATTTAGAGTGTCCAGCTGTTCCCAATACAGCTTTAAATAGTCCTGACTCAATCTGTAATACCTTTGTCCTGTTGGTTCTTCTATACAGTTTCTAATTGACCGAGACCGGAAGTTCAATAACCCAACTCATTCAGTTTTCATTCTGAAGTTTTATTTTCTTTAACTACAGTTAAGTTAGATATAAGTCATTTTCAGCCAGGGTGGTGACATTTTATTTCTGTAAGATCAAACAATAATCCAGTTTATGTGTGGGGAAACAATATTTTCTGTGTGGTTTAGAAAACCTACTACCTGTGCTTTGTAGTTTTGTCATATTTCATGCTCACACTGTGAAAAAGGCAAAGGGAGGGGGAATTTTCATGGGCTTTACTTTTTTAAAAAACATTATTAAGTAATATGATAAGGTATTTAGTTTACGTGTATATTAGCTTTAATCCCTAAATAACCTGAAAAACTAGTATCATTGTCCTCACTATCAGTAGAACGGAAGTGTAAGTCAGAAGTTTAAGTAACTTGCCATAATCATATGTCTAGCAAGTACTCCAGAATATGAGATACAACGTTCTTTCTTGACTCCATTTCCTTCATTCTCTGGTAGCCTATTCCAGTGAGAAAGTTTAGCTGACTTGAAAATACTCTCCTTTACAAACCTAATAACCAAAAGAAAATGAAACAAAAACAAACCCAACCCACAATACACACACACACCACCAAGACCCCCATCACCACTACCACAAACCAAACCCAAACCAATGTGGCTACAGATTTTATCTGTTTGCTTTGTATGCATGTAAAAGTTGGGCAATGGATAAAAATGACAGAAGAATCAAGTCTTTCAATTGTGGTGTTGGAAAAGCGCACTGAATATCCCACGGACTACCAAAAGAACAAATGAACCAGAGTTGGAGGAACCAGGGTGATCCTTACAGCCAAGAATGGTAAAACTTTGTCTCATATATTTTGCACATGTTGTCAGGAGGGGTCAATTCTCGGAAAAAGACATCATAATGGGAAAGGTGGCGGGTCGGAGAAAGTGAGGAAGACCCTCAAAGAGATGGATAGAAACAGGAACTGTAGCAATAGGCTGGAACATGGGATCACAAGGATGGTGCAGGATTGGTAGCTTTAAGTTGTAGCCAACTGGAAAGTAACACATGTGCTTTGGGCACAAAGACACACACACACACACACACACACACATACATTTTATAGACTATAACATCCCTCAAGTATGACTTTCACTTGTTTTGTAGTAGTTGGCAAAGTCTAGCTTGGTTATTTATTCTTATTACTAGGCATTGGTTGACTCAGTTTCAACTCATAGTGACCTTTTGTATAGGAGAATGAAACATTATTCAGTCCTGAAAATCTTTATGATTTTTAACTTTATTGTTTTTGTTACTGTTGTAGCAAATACAGAATACCTGTCACTTTAACATTTTTCTATCTATAAAAAATCAGTGGGCTCCATTTCCTACATCATATTGTTCACTCACCACCAATATGATGTTTCATATATCTGAGGCCATTGTTGCAATAATTGTTAATCACATGCAAGCAGGATTCTACTGAAGATTATCCAAAAATGACTGGAACAGCACATCAACAGAGAAATGCCAGAAGTCCAGATTGGGTTTAGAAGGGGTCTTGGTACTAGAGATATTGTAGCTAATGTTAGATGGATCTTAGCTGAAAGTAGGGAGTACCAGAGAAATGTCTATCTGTGCTTCATTGACTATGCAAAGGCGTTTGACTGTGTGGATCATAACAAACTGTGGCTGACTCTGAGAAAATGGGAATCCCAGAACACTTGATCGTTCAAATGCGAAACCTATACTTGGACCAAGAGGCACTCATCAGAACAGAGCAAGGAAACACTGCATGGTTCAAAATTGGGAAGGGCGTATGCCAGGGATGCATCCTATCTCCATACCTTTTCAACATGTATGCAGAACACATTATCCGGGAGGCTTGGCTCTATGAGGAGAAATATGGGGTCAAGATTGGTGGAAGATCTATCAAGAATCTGCGATATGCTGATGATACAACCCTGCTTGCTGAAACTGAGGAGGACCTCATGCATTTACTGCAGAGGGTCAAGGACTGCAGCCTCCAGTATGGATTGAGGCTCAATGTCAAGAAGACAAAGATTCTCACCACTGGACCAATCGGCAGCATCAGGATGGATGGTGAAGAGATTGAGATTGTTCACAGCTTCAGTTTGCTTGGCTCCACAGTTAACACTCTCAGCACCAGTAGTCAGGAAATTTGAAGATGTATTGTCATGGGAAAGTCTGCTGTTAGAGACCTCTCCAAAGTACTGAAGAGCAATGGTGTCTCTTTGGAGACTAAGGTACATCTGATATAGGCCATGGTCTTTGCTATTACTTGTTATGCATCAGAGAGTTGGACAATGACTATGGAGGATAGAAGGAGAATTGATGCCTTTGAGCTGTGGTGCTGGACTTCTAGGAAAACAAACAGATTCATCCTGGAGAGGGTCAAACCAGGCTGCTCCTTGGAGGCAAGGATTCTAAGGCTCTGTCTAACATATAGTTTGGACATGTTGCAAGGAGGGACAGATCCTTGGAGAGGGACATCGTGCTTGGTAGGGTGGAGGGACAGTGCAGAAGGGGAAGGCCCCCTATGAGGTGGATTGATTTAGTGACTAGGGTAATCAGGATGGGTGTATCAGAGACGGTGAGATTGGCACAGGACAGAATAGAGTTTAGGGCTGTTGTACATAGGGTCGCTATGAGTCGCAAATGACTCGATGGCACATAACAACAACAACAACAAAAGAGAAATAGTAGATGGAGATAAGACTGAAACTCTCAATGACTTCATTTTACTAGGATCCACAGTCAATACTTGGTACCAGCAGTAGGAGATCAGGAGATGTATTACATTGGGAAAGTTTGTAGTCAGGGACCTCTTCAAATCACTGAGAAGCAATAATGTTAGTTAGAGGACTAAGGTGCGCTTAATTCAGACAATGGTCTTTTCAATCACTTGCTGTGCTTCTGAAATCTGGAAAATTAATAAGGATGACACAAAAATATTGTAGCCTTTGCACTGTACTGAATATCATATAGATTGTCAAAACAGTAAACAGATACATCTTGGAAAAGGTGCATCCAGAGTCCTCTTTGGAGACAAGGGTGGTAAAGCTTTGTCTCACATACTTTGGGCATGTTGCTAGGAAAGGGTATTTCTTGGAAAAGGACATCATGCATGGAAAGGTGGGGAGACGGCAAAGGAGAGGAAGACCATCCAGCAGGTGGATTGACACAGTGATGGCAGCAATGGGCTTTAGTGTGTCAGAGTGACATTGGTACAGGATAGGACAGGCAGGATAGGACAAGGTTCAGATTTGTTCTTCATAGAGTCGCTATGAGCTGTACTTGGCTCAGCAGCACCTAACAACAACAATAACATATCCCTAAGAGTTTTTCTCATTGGCTCTGACCCTCTACTTTCTCAAATATGTTGTTTTTCCTAAAAATTGGTTTCTTGTGATAATGTCTCCAAAGACAGTGGGCTGAAATCTAGCTTTTATCTCTTCTAAGGATTAAGTAGCATATCTTCTTTGATTGACTTGTTTGTTCTTTGGACAGTCAATGCAGTATTTCATATTCTTCACTGACACTTCAATCCAAATACATCATTTATTCTTCTGCATTCTTTTATTCCCACTTTACAAATGCAGAACGTGCATGCACATGAGAGAACTGAAAAGGTCATAACTTGGGTGAGGTGCACCTGAATCATTAAAGTGACAGCTTTGCCTTTTAGCACTGTAAAGGTGTCTTCTGCAGCAGAATTTTCCAAAGCAATAGCTCAACTAACTTCTTGAGTGCTGTTTCTATTGATCCCATAGTTGTTAACCGATATTGTAGGCAGAGTGAAATTACTGACAACTTCAACCTCTTCATCATTCTCCTGATGTCTCTTCAATTATGAGGATTTTCATTTCTTTTTTTTATTTCTTAAAAATTATTTTTACATTTAGATGTATATAGTTGTATCATCATTTCTTACTTCTGATGTATCATCCACATATTTCAATGTATTAAAGAGTCTTCTTCAAATCCTGATGCTGCATTTTTCTTCATATAGCCCATTATCTCTCAGACTATTTGTTAGGCATGATGATGTTGTTGTTGTTGTTGTTGTTGTGATATGCCAATGAGTCAGAAGTGATTCATAGCTGACCCTCCAGCAGGTTTTTTGAGGTTGTAAATTACATGGTGGAGAGAATGCCCATCTTCCTTCTGTGGTGTAGCTAGTGGATTTGAACCGCCTGCCATTGGGTTATAGTGCAGTTCTTTATCAATTAGCCAACACATCAGGCATGTTGTTGTTGCGTGCCAATGAGTCAGAACTGACCCATATCTGACCCTTCGGTGGGTTTTCAGAGGCAGTTAATTGCACGGAAAGAGATTGCCCATGCTTCTCCCACATAGAAGCTGGTGGCCTCAGACCATGTGCCTTCTGGATTGCAGTGCAGCTTCTTGCACTAGGCCACAGAGAATACAGATGGAAGAATAAAATGAAAGGTGACAGCAGGGCTTCACACCTTTTCTACTTCTGAACTCACTGAGTCTCTTTGAAAGCTGCCTATTTCTAAAAGTCTCTATGACTCAGTTTACTGATCTATGCACTGGGAGGATGATGATGTCCATTGACTGTGTATTAGTATAGTGAAGATTAAATGAGGGGATAAACACAAGGCACTAAGCACATTCCCTGACACATGGAACCCTACATATCCCTCCCAAAAAAAGCAGATTGAGTTCACTGCTAGATTCAAACCTCTGACCTTTATTTGTTTAGTTCTACAAAATTTCCCTTGGAGACAACAGAAAATTAACCACAAAAGGCTGCATGCTGTCCTGCAGACTTGAAAAGGAGAATTCGCTAATATAATGACCAATACTTAGACTTTATGAATCAACACACAGTAAAGAACATAATAATAGTTGTATTAGAAGCATAATAATAATTGTCTATTTCCTTAAGAAATTAATAATGAATTATTACTTCAACATTAGGTTCAAAGATGTTTTTTGCTGTACCAATAGCACAATAATAGTTGTGTTTTTCCAAAGAAATTAATATTTAGTTATTAATTAAACATTGTTTTCACAGATGAAGTTTGGTACCTTTGCAAATTTTTATCATTATCAAGTTCTAATTTACCTCCTAAAATGTTAGGATGCTATTAAGACCTCGAATCTTCCTAAGTATTGGGCTACATGTCTTCTACATATAATGAAAATGATCAGGCAGTTATCTTGATTTTTACTTTTTCTCATTTTTGAAATATTCTTTTACACTTGACATCAGCATGCTGTCTGGACAGGTGGACTTGGATGTGTGTTTTACATCACAGCATGAGGTCTTTATAAAATTTGGAATTAGATCTCATTTCCAGAACCTAGTCAACTATATTATATATTTAAAATGAAAGTTATTGTGTTGTCAGAGCTACTATTATTCTGTAATGTAAAAGGTACAAAAGTACTTGAAGGAGCTTCTTTCTCATTTCATGCAGGCAAATAAATAGGTATCTATGTCAACATCCAACATGAGAGGAGGTTAAAATATCTCAATACGCTCCAAAATAGCATAATTATGTTTGGATAAATGAACTTTCCAACCTCCCCACACACACAGAGAAATGGGGGGGGGGAAGCTTCTGCATAAAAAATATGTAACTCAGTGGTCAGATATTTTGACTTAAGAGGGCAACGTTTTCATTGCTAAGTGATTAGAGCTTGATGGAGTCTTCTGTATGTAAATTAGAAAAAGGAGTGAGGAAGATAATGACCTCTAGATTTAATTAAACTTGTACAAGTCTCTAATTCTTCTGCAGGTTGATTAATAAAAAGTCCATGCTAGAGCACTTTCTAAGATGTGAATATATTTATCCTGTCATGAAGTAATGATCCACACAGACAAAACACCTTGCTTTTCTTTTAAAAGAAATATCCCTATTTCAGAGAAAGAGAATAAATTCTTTCAAGCAATGAGCCAAATATTTAAAAGGAAAGGCTTTGGCTTCATCAAACAGAATAAGGTTTTTTCTCAGTTCGACTATTTATTAAGTCTAGAACTTTATATAAGTTCTTGTGCTTTTTTTTGCGGGGGGGATATGTTTCTTCACCTCTACAAAAAAGACTGATTATAGCCTATGTAAAAGAAAAGAAACTTTGATAGAGCTGTGGATAAAGCATTCAGCTGTTAACCAAAACGGTGGTGGTTTGAAACCACCAGCTGTTCCTCAAGAAAAAGAGGAGGCAGTTTGCTTCCATAATGATTTATTGCTTTGGAAACCCTGAAGGTAGTTCTACTTTGTCATATAAGGTTGCTATAAATTGAAGTTGACTTTATATCAATGGGTTTTGATTTGTTGTATTTGTTTTAATATATAGTACAAGTGGTACGAAGACTACCTGGAGTAGTTCTTGCCTGTGCTTGGCACAAAACAAATGTCCAATAAATATTGTTATTGTTGTTTGCCAGTCAGTTGGAACTGACTCATAGCTGACTCTTCAGCGGTGCTCAGAGGCAGTGAATTACACAGGAGAAAACTGACCATTTTTCTCCTGCACAGCAGCTGGTGAACTGTATGCAGTTCCTTACCATTAGGCCATCAGCGCTCCCTCAATAAAGATTCATTTTTATTCTAATCCAGTAGGAAAAGTACTCCATTCCCATGCATGACTCTTTACTGGTGCCTCTACATCTTTCTAATGCTCTGTACTGTCACCAAAGGAGCCCTGGAAGCTGGCCATTAAAAGTTTGGCATTTGTAATCTACCAGATGCTCCAAAGGAGATAGATGAGGCAGTCTACTCTCATTAAGATTTGGGACATTGGAAACTTGGTGAAGGTTCATTAGAAGTCAGGATTGAACAAGTGGCAAAGGATATGTTTGGGTCCTAAAACCAAAGAACAACTGCACATACAAAAAACTCAACATAAAATGAGAGGAGAAGAAATACCAGTAGCTAGACAAAATCCCCTCTCTGCTATTGACAGCTGGTTGTCAGTTCTGACTCATAATAATCCTCCACTGGGTTTCTGAGGGTATAAATAAAAATGGGGAGAGATTCCTGAACTTTCTCCCAAAGAACTGCTGATGGATTCAAACTACTAGAGACTTCCAGCCTTTAGGTTAGCAGCACACCTCACTAAGGACTATGCCCCCAGACCTCCCTAGTCATTCAAATAAACACATATTAACTTGAATAAAGAGAAAGACAAAACAAAATAAAGGGATGAGCAACACAATATCACCTAGAAAGCCTAGAAGATACAGACAGCTGCACAAAAGATGTTGGTAACAAGGGTAAGCATACAATGATGTACATGCAACATTTAAAAACAAAAACTCATAAACCTATAATAGTAGAGAAAAAAAATCTTTCAGGAATAGTATTATAGAAAGAAAAAGAGTTTAAATTGATTAAAAAGGAATCAATCTTTAAAAGTTGAAACTCTAATATAGTAACTAGTTGCAAACAAACTTCTCATTAACATCAGACTATTGACCATAATCTTTGCACAACTAGAGGTCCCTCGTTGTCACAAATGATAACCCTTGACTAACAGCCTACAGGTTGGAGGCTTGAACCCACTCAGTAGGCTCACAAAGAAAGTCTGGCAATCTTGTTCCACAGAAATCACAGTCATGGGCAGGAAAATTAATAAAAGGCTAAGTTGAGTGAGGGGAAAGGCAATCTACAAAAAGAAGTTGATTAGGCATGATAATAAAAAAAAAGGGGTAATAGCCAAGTCACCCACAGTGAGCAGTTCTCTCCATAACACAGAGGGTTGTCATGAGGTTGACCCTCCAAGACAATGAATGCTTTTGTTTGTTTTTCCATAATTCACGATGAGCATGGCAATTAAATTAAAAGTAGTTTCATCTCATTATTTTCCTGTTTGGACTTCCAAAGTAGGGTCTTTTCCTAAATTTTCTTTTGCAGCCATTAAGCAGAATTCAAAGTTGAAAATATAAGTATCTATCTTCTAAGAACAGAGATTAGAACACTATTTGAAGAGTATTTCTTTCTTTTTTTCTATTTCTTTTCTTATTTATATTTTTAAAATATTTACTTATTAATTTTAATGAAACTTTACAGAGACTTAGGATTTCCAGTCATTCATTGTTGCATTTTTCTCCTTACACCCTGTCTCCCCCCAAATCACTTTTCTCCTTGAAAAGAAAAACTCTTTCACTGTTATGAAATCCCTCCCCCCAAGTCCACTCCACTAAGCAGCCTTCACTCTGGACTTTTGTAATGACAAGAATACCCATTCATAACAATACCCTTTTAGGAATGATGTCTATTGCATTGAAACAGATGAGGGAGAGATCTGTTCAAAAGAGTATTTCTTTTGTCATACATTCATGTGTTATAGATTTATTTCTGTCTTTTCTTAAAGTGAATGATAAAGACAAATACATTGGACTTAGAGGAGAACTTTGTCTGTTTTGGAAAAGATAAAGCCATAGCAATGGAGCATTTAATCATTGGAAACAGAGAAGTAAGAAAGATCAACACTAAAAGTAGTAAATTATGTAGGAGAGCTGGGATAATAAGGTATAATTGGTTTTGCATGAATGAAAATTAAGGAGAATTAGGAGACTGTAAGATAAGAACCATTTCTTTACCAAAGAAGATCCCTTTAACATTTCAGAATACAGTTGAATCCTATAGTGTGATCATTACAAGATTATTTTCTTGTTCATGATGGTATGATAAAGGGCTTGAAAGAAACACTGGCATTTTAAACTGTTCCATATCTCTTGTGGAAACCGTATTTTTGCTTAATCAAGAAAAATTATATCCTTTTGCCACTAGAAAAAAATGTGATGAACAGCAGCTTTGTAAGTATATAGAGAAAATCAAAGACAGTTTGGGCTATCAGGACACTGGAAGGAAGAGAAATTACCTGTGGGCATTTGCTCCACGGTCCCCATTGAGACATAACACACTCATTGGGGCACAGCAGAGAACAAGACTGGGTTTCCGGAGGAATTTCATCTTGGTTACACAGGCTATTGTCCACTGTCCCATGTTCTGTGTCAGCAGTATTTACACACCTGTGAGGCAAGATTATAATACATATAGATTAGTTAAAACCCCAGAAAGTAAACGGAAAATATTTATTTTGTAATGAAAATTACTCTTCTGAGTGAAAATGGAAAGAATACATAAAATAAGAACAACAGTTGTTGTTTTTAGGTGCTGTTGAGTCAAGTATGATTCATAGCAACCCTGTGAAAAATTATCCGAACCCTGTACTTTCCGGTTTCACTTTCATCATCTCTAGCATACAGGGGTTCACTGCTACAGTGACTATACTGGGTCAGTGAATCTTGTTGAATCAGGTTCATCTCTTCCTATGACCCTCCACCTTTGCAAGCATTATGTCTTCTACCAAAGAAGGATACTATGGAAATCAAGAAACAAAAAATCTAATCTTTGGCTAGTCAGACAATAGAAGTAACTGACTTGAGCGCTTACTCAGTGAGAAATGTTTATTCAGCATAGCAGGAGAAAAGCAGGTAATTATTCTGAGGAACTCAGAATATTTTTAGAATATTCTGCATGGAGTAAATACTAGTTTTCTTATCAGATCTAGAAGCCTCTATTTCTTTAAGTAAATCCATTAGAGGAAGACCTCCATCAAGATAGACTGACAGGGTGACTTCAAAAATGGGCTCAAGTGTTTCAATGCAGTTTACATCATTTATCCCCTCTCTTCTTAGTTTTCCCTCATCACCGATGTCAGTCCTGTTTTATAACAGTGGCATTATGTAGTATCATTAGGTAGTATTTGACCCTTTGTGACTGAGCTTTTTCACTCAATTTAATGTCCCCCATGGTCTTATTTGCATGACAAGAATCCAGAATAAGAGCTGTATAGTAAGGTGGACTCCCAAGGGGGGCGGGGGAGGTGGGGAGTGTATAACAATGAAAAAAATTATCTTTTTCCAAAGAAAAAAGCTAACTGGGGGAGAGTGGTAGGCAGGGATGAAAATGTGCAAAAATGAATTAATGGGAACAAAAGAAAATGAATATATTTTTAAAACGGGCTCATGTGTATCAAAGATAGTGAGAATGGTGCAGGACAGGTCTGTTATTAATAAGATCACTATGAGTCATACTCAACTTTATGGTACCTAACACCACCATCAATATGCTTTCATCAATATGTGATTCTCTTGGAACTTCTCAAAATTGGCCTGTGGTGAGGAGTTATATTGGCAACCAAAGGTACATGGCTCAGATCTATCTGTGATTCTGTGGGAGAATAATGGGCAATCTCCTTCCATGTGATTAACTGCCTCTTAAAACCAGCTGAAGAGTCACTTATCTGTCAGTTCCAACTTGGTAGTACACAACAACAACAAAAGAAAACCAAAAAACAATATCTAAATGTTCCTAATATTTGTCTAAGTCATTCCTTTAAGATCAGAGTAAAATTGTGTGAAACATAATTTAGTAGGAGTTCTGTTATAAATCTAAGGACAATAAAATAAGTATTTATAAGTTGTGT
>NW_006399893.1:2861876-2867655 GCF_000299155.1 Elephantulus edwardii | reverse complement strand
AAATTCAGGTGGGATAGACTCAAAGTCATATTTTGGTTGCTTTGGATTTGGTTTAATTTTCTCAACTTCAGCTTGAACTTGCATATGAGTAGTTGGTGGTCTGTTCCACAATCAGCTCCTGGCCTAGTTTTCACAGCTGATACAACTGAATATATACAACAGATACATATATTGTAATTGCATGATATTCTGTATCATGTTTTGAGAGAAGTGATAGAAATATTATATTGACTGTTGTTGCCAAAGATTTATTGAAGATTTACTCAAATGAAAAATGAAGTGTAATTACTTGCGTGTCTCCTAGAATGGCTTAGATAAAAACATGGAAGAGTTCCAAGGATGGACAAGGGCACAGGATAATTGTGAGTCTTTTTCTTTGGTGGATGGAGCATAACTTCTTTTCAGAACATATTTTTGGCACTATTTAAGCATATACAGACACTGTGGTCAAATAATTCCATCTCTATTTGCATGTGCAAAAATGTATAAAACGTGTTTTGTATGTGCCCAAAATCCAAAATAAAAATGCTGGTAGCAGTTACTATTCATAATCAGCTGAGCTAAGAACTATCCATATGTCCAGTAGCATGGAAAGAATAAAAATATTGTGGACAATTCACCCGATGAAGTACTTACTATGTACTGATATGAATTCATTAGCTATTGATTCATGAAATAACATAGATGTTCAAAATGTAGTGTTAATTCAAAGAAGGAAAACATGGAAAAGTATATACAGTATATGATTTGATCTCCACTCTCTTCCTACTACTTCGTGCTGAATTCACTTTAATCATACTTTATTCAGAGTCATCCACAAACTCAGACCTCAGCTAACCTTGTCAGAAGCATTTAAAACAACTGATTAGCCACACATCTTGAAGATTTTTCCTGTTTAAAAAATATGTTCTTGTTGTTGCTGTTGATTGCCTTCGAGTTGAGCACATCACATAGTGACCGTATGAACAAAAGGCCTCAAGCCCCTCTACAACTATCAACATTTATCATAGTTTCCAGAGTCATGTTGTTTAGAAAGTAGATGCCACTTCTGCTTCCAAACCTGTCATTGTATGTTATTGTTGTTATGTGCTTCCAAACCTGTCATACTAAGTTATTGTTGTTATGTGCCATTGAGTTGCCTGAGATGTATAGCAACCCTATGTACAGCAGCCCTGTCCTGAGCCAGTCTCACTAATTTTGACACAACAATCCCACATCCTGAGTTACTGTATATCAATCCATCTCATCCAGGTCCTCCTCTCCTGTGCTGTCTGTCCGCCCTTTGGAGTATGATGTCCTTTTCCAAGGACCAGTCTCTCCTGGCCACATGCCAAGGAAAGTGAGGTGGTGATTCAAAATCCTAGCCTCGAAGGAGAGACTTGGTTTCACCCTCTCCAAGACAGATCTATTTGTTTTCTTGGCAGTCCATGGTGTGTTCAAGACTCTTCTCTAGCACCATAACGCAAAGACATCTATTCTTCTTCTGTCATCCTTAGTCACTGTCCAATTCTCTGAAGCAGAACAAGTAATTGAGAATACCATGGCTTGGATTAGGCACACCTTTGTATCTAGACTGACATTGTTCCTCTTCTACACTCTGGAGAGGTCCATGACAACAGATTCTCCCAATGCAGTTCATCTTTTGATTTCCTGACTGTGGGTGTTAAAGAGTGTTGATTGTGGAGCTGAGCAAGCTGTAATTGCTAAAAACCTCAATTTCTTCTGATCTAGTATGGTGCTATCATTTGGCCCAGTGGTGCGAATCTTTGTTTTCTTGATGTTGATCTTCAATCCATATTGAAGACTACAGTCCTTGACTTTCTGTAGCAAGTGCTTCAGGTCTTCTTCAGTTTCAGCAAGCAATATATGTAAGCAAATAAAGAGGTTTATTAAAAGAAATACTTTATAAAGGAAGACATGGAGGAACAAGGCATGGCTCACTCTTGTTCTCCTCTACTGATGATAGGCAGGATTCTTTGAAAGCCTGGACGTGCGAAAGGATATTATTCATGGAAAGAGTGATTTTTATTAACCTATCAAAAGGAAAAGAAAGTCATGTCTATTCATGAAGGGAGGAGGAGTCATCTGGGTTTGGCCTATGTAGAAGGGGTTGGCAAATTAAACACATGCACAGCTGTTCTTTCAAGATAGCTACCACCAGGGACTTCCTTTCTTTTTTGACTTTGCATTTTTTTTTCTTGGAGGGTTTCCTGTTATCCCATTCACATTTTCTTCTCAGTCTAATTGTAGAATCATTCTCTTTGTCCTGATTTATGAATTTTGTAGTACTTAAGGGATTAACCTATTCTCTTATCTATAAAATTTACATTCAAAAGGGCCCAAATTTATATTCCAGGTCTCAGTCTCTCCATTAAGCTCCCAAAATACATTATCTTCAAAGAAAGTCTAACACAGTCTGACACTCACTGTTTAAAAAGCAAACTTCTTTTTCTCTCTCAAATATGCTATCAATATTGCATCTCAATAAATGCATTTGTATTCCTATGGTTTTCAATATAAAAACCTAGGATTCACGCCTGACATTTGTCTTTTATCCATAACCGGTTTATCAGGAAATACTGTTCTTAGCCTTTTAGATATATCCCAAATATGACTACCTTACTTCCCAGAGTCTTCTTTATAACAAATCTAGTGTGGCACTTTTCAAATATAAATGAAAATATTTCATTTCCCTGTCTTTGCATACCTTCATGTTGAAGTTTGAATAATATCTAGTCTTCATCTTGGAAGACTACATGATTTTCATACTGACGTGGGCCTTAGTGACCATCTTACTATTATTCTAAGCAAGAATATATCTGTTTTGCCAAGTATTCCTGACATTCTACTTATACAGATCTTTGCATTAATTCAGGTCTTTCTCCTTTTCAGGTCTATACTCAATTAACATTTGCCAAGCAACCTCTGTAAGACAGCATTCTCCATGAGTCAAGTTAGATTTTCATTTTTTTCTTGACATCTCACAGTAGAGGCATTTACTGCTACATTAATTATTTTTTTTCTTTGGAGTTCTTATATTTAAAGTTCTTATAAGACTAAACTTTGGGTAATTTTTTTTCATTGTTTTATATTCAATGCCTGTAACAGTGGAGCTTTGGTGACATAACAATAAAGTGTTGGCTACTAACTAAAAGGCAAATAGTTTGAACGCACCATCTGCTCTGCTGGAAGAAGATGGGAAGTTTCTTCCTCTAAAGATTTATAACCTCAGAAGAATGATAAAGAGTCATTTATCTATGAGTCAGAATTAACTTGAAGGTTGCTGTTGTTAAGTGTATTGAGTCGTAGACAACTAATAGAGAGATCCTATGAACAAAAGACCTGAAAACTTGTATAACTTTCACCGTTTCTCTAAGTTCATAGAGTTTCCAGAAGCAAGCTATTTCAGAAGTGGATGCTACTCCTGCTTCTAAGCCTATTTTAATCTGGAAGCTTCACCAAACACTGTCCACCACGAGTAATCATTATCTCATTTGACACATCAGTGTCACTGTATATAGCATCACAGCAACCATGAGTTACCTCTGCACAGCAAATGGACAGACCAGTGCTATGCCACTTAAAAGAATGTTTGACCAAAAACAATTAAAACCAAGCCTGAGGGTCGCAGATTAAAATCACCCACCTTTGGCATGGTAGCACAACTTTCTATCCACTAGGTCAACAGAGCTCTCCCTATGACTCCCAGCAACTCTATGAACAACAGATCTACCTCTTGTCCTATCCTACGTCATCCTCAAAATCTGAGACGCATTTGAGCCCACTGCTACAGTCACTGTATCAACCCATTGTATTGAGGATCTTAACTTGAAGGTAGTGGGTTGTATATAAAGCATATAGAAATATTTGAGTCAACAAGTCACTGCAATAATAGAAAAACCTCTAAAAATGCCTCCTATTTTGGAGTTTTTAAGAACAAGAACACTGAAACATTTAATTCATTGAAACAGAAGCTCTTTATAAAGCCAGTAATAGTCTAGAATGCAGGAAGTCTAGAAAATATGTGCTACACACTTGGATGTTATCATGCACCTGAAGCTTATAACACACTAGCATTTAGGAGTTTTATTATTTTTAACATATCTGAGCAGAGAGGTATGACCGAAAGGCTCTCATGCTCAAGTGTATTTTCCTCAATCAACCTGCCACAATTCTGTCTGCAGCAATTTGTTCTCTTATTGCTTTTGTTTCTCTCCTGGGATTTTCTTTTAATACTGCCCAGAGGCTTGGCTGAGATGAGAGTGTGAGATGCCACAGTTCATTTGCATATTACTTTATAAGCAAGGCTGACAAGTCATTTTTCAAAACCATGAGGGTATAAGATATAGGAGATAAAGATTTTTTTTTAATTGCAAATGCCTTTTTATTTCTAAATTTATTTTCTCCAGCAGATCTGACTCCCACAGGAGGAAATTTTCCCTCCTTCTCCAGCAGAGTCTCTGGTGGATTCAAACCACACACTTTCAGCATTACAGCAGAGCATCTTGCCACTAGGCCACCATAGCTCCCTATTTTTTCTTCTTTTCTTTATTATTTTTTATTATTAATTTCAATGAACATCTACAGAGATTTTGGAATTCCATTCATTCATTGTTGCACTTTTCTCCCCACCCCACCCCCAGATTTTAAGGGGAAAGATCTAAATGTCCAAAGTTTGCTGTAGCCTAAGCATACTGGTTCCCAAGGTAAAATGCAATGAATAAAGGGACATAAAAGTAATTTGTCTGCTAGTCTTTGCTCGGGTAAATGATAATACCTTCATTACTTTTTCTAGTATAAGGACAGAAAATGGGGTGGAGTTCCCTGATTAAATGATTAAAACAAGCTTGAAAGGAGGAGAGGCATCCACTTCCGTAATAGCTTGCCTCCGGAAACCCTATGAACCTGGAGAGAGGATGAAAGGCACCCAAGTGTCATCGAGGCCTCTCCTTCATAGGGTCACTATGAGTCGCCTGTGATTTGAGGGCACTTAACAAAAACAACAATTTTTTCTAGTAGCATTTTTATCAAATGTGTCTACTGGGGATTTTGTGACACTGACACTGTCACAAATAGTGGGTTTACCCACTGCTGTCAAATTAGTTGTGACTCATAACAACTCTCCATTGGGTTTCCTAGATTGTGAAACCTTAAAGGAAGAGAGTGACTGTTTGTCCCTCAGACTTACTGGGGGATTTGACCTAGTGACCTTTTGGTATGCAACCAGGATTTCTTAAGTGGTGGATATAAAAGGAATAAATCAAGTTTATTGATGTTGTATAAAAATGAATATAAGAGACGGAGTTCCGCCAGAGATGCAGTTCCGCCGCCAGAGACGGAGTTCCGCTGCCAGACGGGCGGGAAGAGACCCAGGAAGAACAATAGTCAGCCATCCACCACGGAAATCCAGAGGAGCGAAGACTACCTGCCACTGTGTGACCGCCCCTGCAGCCCGCACCTGTGTGACCCCCCACACACAGGATGCTGCTGCATAAACAACCAGCAGCGCCCAAGACCCGCCCCTACCTCTTGGTGGTAGTGTCCAAGCCCTGTGCTACTTACCCCCCTAGTCCCTTGCTTCCACACACCTCAGCCCCCACCACAGCCCTGTGACCTCAGGGCACCACCATGGATCCAGCCATCACCTGGAGCTATCAACTGAGCTGTTGGCTAGTAGGATCTTATCTGTGTTTACTGGGGCTGATTATTTGGGAGAGCACTTAAGGGCGTGCCCACAGGTGGGGAAATTGGCCTAGCTCTCTTGGGTTCCCACCCAAAA
>NW_006399893.1:2841931-2842758 GCF_000299155.1 Elephantulus edwardii | reverse complement strand
CCTACAACTCGACTCCACGGCACTTAACAACAACAACAACATTTGGTGACATAAAAGTTAACCAATATTAAAAGGGGAAAAAAGGGAAAATAAAGTTAACCAATATTATGTCTTCTTGATCTACTGTGCATTTAATCATTATATAGTGCCCTTCCTTATATTTTATGGTGATTTTCATTCTGAAGTCTATTTTATCAGATATTAGTATTGCCACTCTTTCTCTTTTGTGTATGTCATTTCCTTGTTATATTTTTTCCCCCAGTCTTTGATGTTGAGTCTATCTTTCTCTTTGTTTCTTAGATGTGTCTCTTGTAGACAACATATTGACAGGCTTTGTTTCTTTATCCATTCTGCTATTCTTTTTCTCTTGCTTGGTGCATTCAGTCCAGTGTGTGATTACTGTCGGCCAGGTTTTATTGATGCCATTTTGCTGTGTTTCTTTTCCTATTGTTTCTGGTTACTATGATACATCAACTTTTGGCATCTCTGCGTGAAGAACTTCCCTTAAAATTTCTTGTAGTTTTGGGCTTCCCCCCAATTTTTCTGTGAATGACCTGACTTCTCCTTCATATTTGATCAACAGCTTTGCAGGATACAGAACCCCTGACTGGCAATTGTTTTATTTTAATTTTCTGGATTATCCGAGAGGCTGGGCTCTATGAGGAGATGCGTGGTGTTAGGATTGGTAGAAGATCTATCAACAATCTGCGTTATGCAGATGACACAACCTTGCTCGCTGAAACTGAGGAGGACCTCTTGCACTTACCACAGAGGGTCAAGGACTGCAGCCTTCAGTATGGGCTGACGCTCAATGTCAAGAAGACAAA
>NW_006399893.1:2815775-2841247 GCF_000299155.1 Elephantulus edwardii | reverse complement strand
ATGGGTGTGTCAGAGGCAATGGGATTGGCACAGGATAGAGCACAGTTTAGGGCTGTTGTACATAGGGTCGCTATGAGTCGCAAACAACTCGACGGCACATAACAACAACAACAACAACAACAACAACAACAACAACGTATGCCATCCTATTTTCTTCTAGCTCACATGGTTTCCCCCGAGAAATCAGCTCTTAATCTTATTGTTTCCCCTTTGTATGTGACTCTGGTTTTTTTTTTTCGTGCTGCTTTTAGTATCTTTTAATTTGGATAATTTGACTATGCTATGTCTTAATGTTTTTCTCTTTGGGTCTAGTCTATTTGGTGTTCACTGTGCTTCCTGAATGCATATTTTCCTGTTCTTCATAACACCTGGGAAGTTTTCTTCTAGTATCTCTTCCTCAATTTTCTCAGTGACTTCACTATTCCTCTTGTGTCATGGAATTCCAATCATAGATATGTTGTTCCTTTTATCTTTTCTGATCTAAACATTTTATTAACAAAAACAAATATAAACAATAACAGAGAAAAGAATAACAATAAAGAAAAATTAAAAGTAGTAGGAAACAGGGTGGAAAAAATTCAAAGGTCCTGAGAAGACCAACATTTCAGCTTAGCTGGTCTTAGCTCCAGTTCCTTCTGAATTTTCCTTGGCTGCTGGCTTCTCATTTTTCCCATGAGATGAATGTTAATGTTTTTTCCAAAATTAATTTAGTTCTTTTCTCTTTGCCTGAAGCTGCTGTGCCAGTGTTTCAATGATCTTCTTGATCTGCTCCTTGTTGTTCGCCAAGGCAGGCAGCCCCTCATTGACAGTGCTCTCCACCAGCACTCCTCCAACCACGGACTTGCGAGTTTCATCTACCTCCTTCAGTGTGTTGATCACTAGGCTGTGTTCATTAATTCCATCTCCAACTCAGCTGGTTTGGATGCCAGGCCTCACTGTTACTGCTGAAGATGGTTAAAGCCAGATATTACCTGCTCTGCCGACACTGCCTCCTTCCCAGTGTTGCTGTCACTGCTCTTGCCAGAGTGACTGCTATTCTCTGGCATCTCCACTGTCTCATATATTGTGCCTTTTGATGTCATCACACACAATTCTAAAGTTTTCTTCACTTTTTAAAACATCTCATATCTGATATTTCTTCTAGTATTTTTCCACTGGGCTCTTATCTTCCAGCCCACAGTCTGTTTCATCTCTTCTATTCTACATTTTTGTCCTTCCAGTGTGTTGCACACTTCCAAAATTTTGGACTTAATATTCTGGTTTGTGTTTTCATGCCTTTTTGTTATTTTCAGTACTGTATTGTCTGTACCCTTTCTGTTTTGTGATGATTTTTTAAGTTCTAGTACCTCTTTATCTATACTTTTAATTTTTTTTCTTCCACCTTTAGCATTTTCTTCCCTAGTTGTTCAAATTGCTCCTCATTGATATATTTCTTCTGGTTCCCTGTCTCTGGAGTATTAGCTTTCTTAATGGCTTCCATTATTTCTTCCATCAATGGCTTATGCACAGCAGAAACTGAGGAGGGGGTGTAGGACTGGACAGAATTTTTTTCTGTAGTACTATGAGTCACTATGAGTCTGAGGCAAATTTATGATATCGAATACCAACAGCAATAGTTTAAAAGGGAATTTGTGAAGTCATGAAAAGTTATATACTATGGGCATACAGTTAGCTGATTATATATTTTCTTTTTTATTTTATACTCTAGTTATTATCATTATTATTAATATTTTCAGGGGTTTTTTTTCCTGCATCCAATGCCTATTCCACAATCCTAAACTCATTAGGGAACTACTCTTTTTTATCCCCACATAATTTCTAGATAGATTGTTTTGGAAAAACTCAGGACAAGTGCTTCCTCCATTGGATACTATGCCTGAATTTACAAAATAAGAACCTTAATCAGGTTCCTTAGGAAATCAACCAACCTTGTGCTAAATTCCTTCAGAGTTGTGCTCCTTGACTATTAAAATGCATAGTGACTCTTCATAGGTATTGTCAGACTTTGTTTCCAAGGTTAAATATGTTGTTGTTCTTGATTGTTGTTGATTGCCTTTGAGTCGATCATGACTCATAGCAACTCTATGAACAAAAGGCCTGAAGCCCCTCTACAACTATTAACATTTATCAAAGTTCATAGTGTTTCCAGAGGCATTTTATTTACGAAGTGGATAATACTCTTGCTTCTAAAGGTTAAATATAGGAGTTTAAAAATCTCACCTTCCATACTTTGACATCCAAAATTAAGATAACTCCTGTCAAGTATACTAAACACCATAAGCAAATCAAATCTCTATGCTTTCTATCAGTGACAGTGGTGAGTCAAAGGAGGGGTGTCAGCTTGCTCTCTGCAGTTTGCTCTCCTACTGGGGAAGTCCTTTTATGGGTCACTGCTGTGGCTGCTCTGCAGCAGGGTTCTCACTGGAAACACTGACAGGTCAGGGCTGAGATGTGAAAAATCAGAATGCACTTAAATAAGTTACACTGTTGGTTTTTCTAAATAAAATCTATGGATTCCACGGCCTCCATTTCCCAAAGGTCTCCACTCTCACACACCTGATTTTCCTCGATTGCATTCCTTCTCCACATCGCAGGGAGTGCAGCTCGTTGTTGATTTTGCATGGAGACCAGTGTTCTACAACCCAGGAATACTGATTGCACTCGCTGTAGCATGGGACTGCCTCATGCACCTGTCAAAAACAGGAAAGGGAAAAAATTATGTGGAACTATCCGGCCTGTAGAAAAACAGCATATCTTCTAGTATTGCCTGCTGAACATAAACTGAGAAACTATATTCAGGTCCAAACGTCAAATTACACTCCCCAAAGGCCGGATACATTTGGCTTTTCTGAATTTACTGACTTGCCTAAAGAAGCATACAGGGGAAATCAACTAAAATATGATGGTATGATTTCAAAGAAGAGAACAAAAGACAGTAATTTCTAGAACTGAGAATAGGAATTCCATTATAATTTCATTTCCTCAAAGAGCCCACATAGCATCTATTAAGTGGTCCGGCTTTCAATTATATGGTGCATTGTATTCTCAGATGTGCTTTAAGATGTGAACTGAAACAAATATATATAAGGTAAATTTACTCTTAAATATAAGGGGTTGTTAGAATGCATAAGAAAAGTGGTATTATTTGCACCGGAAATTTCTTTTTATGCCCTCCAATGATCAATGCTAACAGGTAATCATTTGGTCTCTTGAGTATTGTTGTTTCATACAAATTTAGCTACTTATAAGATGTTTCTAGAGCAGCTTTAAAGGACATGCACCCATTCATACTTGCACACACACACACACACACACACACACACGACAAAGACTGATAAACCATTAGTGACCTGTATGATTACTAACTTGGTAACTTAAATTTTATAGTAAAAACATTGAGCACAGTAGAGAAATTCTTAAGATACACTGTAGTCATTTATGGAAAATTTCCCTGAACTTGTACTCCACTGAGCAGTCAAGAGGGGCTGTCTGCCTTTTTTTTTTAGGCTGCATTTTTGATGCAACTTGGAGCATAGTACTTCCCTTCTATAAGATAAACAGTTCCATTGTCTGGTAGGCCATAATAGATTGCTGTACTTTTTACCAAATTAACCAATTAATGCTTTTCTTTCTTTTGAAATAAGAATCTAAGCCCCGTCTTGTCCCCTCTTGGGTTTCCAATCACACACAATTGCACGTGATGCCTGGGTAGTACTACTGTCCAAACGGTAACGTTACATGAAGGCTTCTACTCAGAGCAAGGGAAAGCAGTATGTAATGGGATAATCAGAAAACAAGATTGGAGCACTGTCATCATGTTAGGTGGAAATCAAATGATAAAAAGTTATTTGTGAGACTACATCTTCAGAATCACAAGTAATGCCAGAAACTATTTTAAACTGTGGGGTTCTATTTGGCTGTCTCATGTAGAGTGCACAAGGATAAGAGAAACCACAAAGTAAAAAATATGTGAGGGCAAAATGAAAGAAGACGGGAAAATAGAGGTGGAAATGGGTGTGAGGAAAGTAAGGAATTAAGTAATAAAAGAATCACATGTCATGCTGTGAAGGCTGACAAGAACTGAATGAAAAGGGTCAGAAGTCAGTGCCTACATTAGAATAAGGAGGTGATGACTTGTAAGTGAGAAAAGTCTGCCCAGGAGCCTTATAAGATTCTAAAAGGAAGAGAAAAATTTATTAAAAAAATGAATAACATCAACTGAACACATAACAGGAAACTGGGTTGAGGACAGCTAAGGATTTAGTTGACTAGGCTTCACTGTGAAAATAAAACATCCACAGAATTTTTTGGGATAGTCTATAAACTTATCTATATGTATGAGACAATATAAATAAAGCATTTGGGATTTTACATAGAACACAGGAAACCCACTGCACAAATATGGGAATGGATGGAATATGCATCTAATTTTTCCCCATGTGTCATGCATCTATCTGAGAGCAAACGGATAAAAAAAAGTGTCTGAGATCAATTTATTTTTCATTCTGTTGTACTGTGATGACTTGTGTGTTGCTATGATGTTGGAACCTATGCCACTATTAGCAACATTAGCAAGCACATCCAGGAGAGCTCTAGGAGAGCTTTAGGCTACCACAGACAAGGGAGAAGGGTCTACTTTGGAAAATCAGCAGTGAAACACTATGACACAGGAGAATCCTAGATCACAACAGAATGGTATGAGAAACAATACTGAAAGGTAAGAAGGCACTCAGAAAACACAGTGGCTGCAGGAGTGGACTCTCGTATACCACAAACCATAAAAATGGAAAAGAACTGGACAAAGTTTCACTGGATCATACCCAGAGTTGTCAGAAGCCAGATCTGACTCCAGGCCAGCTACCAATAATAAACAATAAACTAATCAGAGTTTACAGTTCCATCCTGTCTACCTCTCATACAAAGCCAAATAGGAAATGAAAAGCTCTTTGTGTTTTCCTTTGATGCAGGTACTGAACCAGCTTTTCAGATATTTGTTTAATTTTGTATTCTTTGTTGTTGTTAGTTGCCATTGAGTCAACTATCACTTACAGTCACCCTATGAACAATGGATGTTAACCATGTCCCACCCTATGCAATCTTCATCGCCTCTGATATACTCATTAGACCTTCATTGCAGTCACTGTGTCAATCGATATTGCTCAGGGTCCCTCACACATTTTCTGAATCTCGATCATTCCAAGCATGATGTCTTTTTCCAAGGACTGGACCCTCCTAACAACATAACAAAAGAAAGTAAGATAAAGTTTCACCATCCCAGCCTCAAAGGATCACCCTGGTTGCACTTCTCCTAAGACATATTTGGTCTTTTGGCAATTGGTGGGATATTAAATACTCTTCTCCGACACTCCAATTGCAAGATATCGATTCTTCTTCTGTCATACATTAATTGTTCAACTTCCTAATGAATAACAAGCAACAGAGAAGACCATGGTTTGAATCAGGTGCATGTTAGTCTTTAAACTGACATCCCTCTACTCACTAGCACTTTGAAGAGGTCTTTGATTGCAGATCTTCCCAATGTAACACATCATTTAATTTTCTGATTAATATCAAGGGTGTTGATTGTGGGTAGAAATAAGATAAAATCATTGGCGAGTTAGAACTGTTATTTTTCACACCACTTATCAAGAATATTGGTCAACAATTTTCTGCAAAGTTTAGCTCCCTATCTTCCACCGGCTTGCCATCAAAGGTGATTACTTTGCTATAGATGTAGATTGTATTCTTTGGGTCCCAGAAATCTGCATCTAAAGCATAGTAATAAACATCAATGGTAAGCTGGAGAAAGACAGGGAGCAAAAATTGCCAAAAAATAATTAATGGTATGAAAAATAACTTTTAGCTCCCTAGTCACATGGAATTACTTGATTTTTCTCCTCTCTGACTGCTGTCTTGCATATGCTTATGCTGATCTTTTTAGAATACAGTTTCCCATCCTCCCTAAGTCCACGTGAATCCTACCATCTCCACAAAACTTCTTATGATCTAAGTTGAAATTTCTTTGACAGTCCAGAACACAGTTCCAGTTTTAGGTAGCTCACTCATAATACTAGGACTGGAGCAGTTAAGGTGGTGAGAAGTGCTGGGGCACAGAGTCTAAATGTCCTCTGATTCTTTTTCTAAGTATCTTAATTCTCTGACACCACACTGTCTTTTTCTCACCAAAGTCTTAATTACCATGTCTACTTTATACCTTAAGAATACTGACATGATATGCTAACACTTTGCACTTTCCACATCTAGATATGCTTCTGGCATTACAGCAGTCAAACTTGGCTCTTTGGTCTTTATAAAACCAAAACCAAACACAAACTTTTATTAGGCAAGCTGGTACTACATTTGGATGATGTCTGTAATTCATAAGACATTAGGGTATTTGTTGAACCGAAATTCCTTTTTGAGAGGATGTAGACTTAAATGATTCACATTTATTTCTTTAAAGAAGTCCACTCAATAGGATGTGTAAGGGGCATTTTACAAAGTACAAAGGAACAAAAAGGAAAACCTTTCCCTTCTATTATGGGGACTGAGTGGAGAATAAAAATCACTGTATCCTCCAGAGGCGCTGCCTGATGATTGTGTTATGGGAAGGAAAGGCTGTTCTCCCTTAAGAGTTATGAAAATTGCCTCCATATAACCCATTGGTGACCAGGCAAGGGCTCTTACCCACAAGGATCAAAAAACACCTGCAACAGGCAAACAGGCAGCAGGCCACTCAAGGCTAAAAAGTGCCCAATTTTGTCTCCTGTCAATCCTTTATGTTCTGGCTATTTCATATTGCTATTTAGTAGGTGTTTATGATAGTTTTATAAGAGAAATGTGTTAAAGCACAGATTTTACCAAGGAATCATTTGAAAATGTACTACAGGAGAGAAACAAACCTTGGAAAAGTTAAATGAAAATCATTTCTAAACGGCTAAAATTAGGAAGAAAATAATGAGACTTAATATGGCTACAGATGCTAACAGATTCCACAGAAAAATCTAAATATTCTGAGTGAGGTAGAATTTCACTCCCCTTTGGGAAGAATATTAAATGATCCAGGAAGTATTAAAAGAAGATGGAAGGAATATACTGAGTCATTATATAGAAAGGAATTGGCAGATACAGAGGAATTTAAAGAAATAACACATGAGCAAGAGCCTATGGTGATGAAGGAAGAAGTTCAAGCTGCTTTGAAGGAAATAGCAAAAAATAAGGCCCCAGGAATAGATGGTATACCAATTGAAGTACTTCAGATAACAGATGTTGCCCTGGATGTGCCCACCAAGTTGTGCCAAGAAATCTGGAGAACAACCACTTGGCCAACTGACTGGAAGAGATCCATATTTGTTCCCATTCCAAAGAAAGGTGACCCAACTGAGTGTGGAAACTACAGAACAGTGTCATTGATTTCACATGCAAGCAAGATTCTTCTGAAGATTATTCAAAAACGACTAGAACAGCACATCAGCAGAGAACTGCAGGAAGTCCAGGCTGGGTTTTGAAGGGGTCGTGGTACTAGGGATATTGTTGCTGATGTTAGATGGATCTTGGCTGAAAGCAGAGAGTACCAGAAGAATGTCTATCTCTGTTTCATTGATTATGCAAAGGCATTTGACTGTGTGGATCATAACAAACTGTGGCTGACTCTGAGAAGAATGGGAATCCCAGAACATTTAATTGTGCTAATGCAAAACCTATACTTGGACCAAGAGGCAGTAGTCAGAACAGAGCAGGGTAACACTGCATGGTTCAAAATTGGGAAGGGTGTACGCCAGTGATCCATCCTTCTCCATACCTTTTCAACATATATGCAGAGCAGAATTATCTGAGAGGCTGGGCTCTATAAGGAGAATTGTGGCATCAGGATTGGTGGAAGATCTATTAACAATCTGTATTATGCAGATGACACAACCCTGCTTGCTGAAACTGAGGAGGACCTCATGTATTTGCTGTGAAGGGTCAAGGACTGCAGCCTTCAGTATGGACTGAGGCTCAATGTCAAGAAGACAAAGATTCTCACCACTGGACCAATTGGCAGCGTCAGGATGGATGACGAAGAGATTGAGAGTGTTCACAGCTTCAGTTTGCTCGGCTCCACAGTCAACACTCTTGGCACCAGCAGTCAGGAAATCAAAAAGCGTATCGCGATGGGAAAGTATGCTGGTAGGGACCTCTCTAAAGTACTCAGGAGCAACAGTGTCTCTCTAGAGACTAAGGTGCGTCTGATACAGGCCATGGTATTTGCAATCGCTTGTTATGCATCAGAGAGTTGGACAATGACTAGGTAGGACAGAAGGAGAGTGGATGCTTTTGAGCTGTGGTGCTGGAGAAGGGTACTGAATGCACCATGAACTGCCAGGAAAACAAACAGATTCAACTTGGAGAGGATTAAACCAAGCTACTCCTTTGAGGCGAGGATTCTGGGGCTTCGTCTGATATACTTTGGACATGTTGCCAGGAGGGACGGGTCCTTGGAGAGGGACATCATGCTTGGGAGGGTGGAGGGACAGTGCAGGAGGGGAAGACCCTCAATGAGATGGATTGATTCGGTGACTGTGGTAATCGGGATGGGTGTGTCAGAGGCGGTGCGGTTCGCGCAGGATAGAGCAGGGTTTAGGGCTGTTGTGCATAGGGTCGCTATGAGTCGCAAACGACTCGACGGCACATAACAACAACAACAACAACAGTAATGACTACTATATGTTACTTCTTTCATGGAGAGATATTTTTTAATAGCTTTCTCATCCTGAGTCAGGTCATGACCCATTCATTGAATCAATCTTTTAATACTTATCAAGTAAACCTTCAATCATTGTATCTGATAACACTGAATTACATTCTGTTTTGTAATACCACTTTCTCAGTTACAGAATTAGTTCCCTGGTATAAGCAGGGCTTCTCTAGGGTTCAGTGGATGCCATTATGACATATCTGAGCCTAAATGAACCACCAAACCCCTAAAAGTGTTTACAAATAACAAGCCAAGCAAAATTCAGAGCTTTTGATTTTCTGAGGTAATAACTGTTCCAGTGGAGAATATGCTGCTACCTGAGCTCCCAAAAGCTGCCAAGTTGAAGCCTTCAAGCAGGTTATGGAGGCTACTCTATAACATAGAGACCATTTCACAGGCTCATCTGGGACCAGAGATGTGGCTCTTTCCTTTTAGAATATGAGAAGAAAAGTCTTCAAGTGTAAGGGAGGTCAGCTGACACACTAAGGGGTTCTCATTGCCAAATACTGTTGAGTGAAGTATATTGGATATACCATGGTCAACAGAACAAGTAAATATGTTTTGGAATAAAAATTACCAGAATGCTCCTTAGAAGCAAAAATGGTGAGACTTTGTGTCACATACCTTTGACATGCTATCAGGAGGGGCCAATCTCTGGACAAGAACTTAATTCATTAAAAAATAAGGTAATTGAAAGGTAGGATACCTTCAATGAGAAGGAATCGTATAGTAATCACAACAATAGATCTAAGCAGTGTAGAGACTGTGAGGACGACCTCACAATCAACCAAGATCTCAATATTTTGAGCCTACTGTTGTTATGAGTTGATGTCCATTTGACAGCGCCTAACCATAACAATGGGAGCTCTGGTAGCATGGTCCATGGTGAGCTGCTTGGTTAACCCATGGTTAACCTAAAGGCTGTTCAAACTCACCAATGGCTCCATGGAAGAAAGAGAAATAATCTACTTTCTTTACCATTTATGGTAATGGAAAGTACTACATATTGGAGCCAACTTAATAGCACCGAGTGTTCAGTGAACAACAAACACCAAAACCAAACTAGATGCCATGCCATTGGGTCAATTCCAACTCGCAGAGATCCCATGTGTGCACAGTAAAAATGCATCTAATAAACTGGGAGTCTGGGGCAAGGAGTTTGCCAGCATTTGGCCATGCCAGGCTGGTAAGACACTGAAAGGGCGCACCACGCTTAGGGTCTTAGAAGATTTAGTGTCAGTTGAATCTGGCCTCTGGCTTCTTGAGGAGTTGCAGGTATGAGGGCTCCGGGCACGGGCACTTGTGGTGGTCTTTTTGCCCCATGTGGGGGTTGGCAGAGTGGACTTGCCAGAGTTGTTGAGGCTGAGGGATTTTGGAAGGGGACTGCATGGCAGTCTAGCAAAGTGTCCCAAAATGACTCCCTTCTGATCCATTTTACTGCCACCAGATCCTTGAGGT
This sequence comes from Elephantulus edwardii, assembly GCF_000299155.1. NCBI lineage: Eukaryota > Metazoa > Chordata > Mammalia > Macroscelidea > Macroscelididae > Elephantulus > Elephantulus edwardii. The sequence continues at coordinate 2,831,052 of NW_006399893.1, read as the reverse complement.
ATTGCTCTCATCCAGGCAGAAAGTTTTCCTTTCCCAAAAGCAAAACCCCAACATCTTTCAGTCTGTTCCCTGGCCAGATTTTCAGTCCACCTGAAAAGATGAACCTTGAACATGAACCTCGAGGGGCTTTCTTATTGAGGAGTGAACCCCAACAGACTTGTCTCCCGGGATGCCTCAGAATGTGTTAGAACTATGAACCTTTCACAGTTAGTAGTCTAGTGTTAACCCATTTGAGCCACCTAACTCTAGACATAGGACATGCAGATCTGCCTTAGATGAAGTCTAGTATCCTCATCCATTAATTCAAAGAGTCTTCCTAATTAGCCTTTCTCTCCTTCCTTTCACGATTCCCTCCCCTCCTTTTCTCCTCTACAGCTCATGCTTTCAGAACTGTTGCAAGGTTTTGAAGTACCTTCTCTTCATCTACCAAATTTTGTCCCATTTAATCAGCAAACAAGTTACGCACTCCTCAACTAGGAATTGCCTAAATGATTGAAAAGTATCACATTCAAACAAATACCTTTTGTTTTAGTTCATTATGCATATGCAGGTGCTTGGGCTAAATGTCATAAATACAATGCTGAAGTCCAAGTCTAACTCAGCTCTATTCACAGGCTTAACAACTGTGTCCATCAAAGATCCCTGGCCATCAGTGATATGGTTATGCTGTGTTGAACTTTATAGTTTACATTAAATAATCTATGTCAGATTTCAAACATCACAAGCTAGATAAGGTTATTAGAAGTTCCATTTAAAAATGGAAATAATGAACTTTCAAAGAAGTTAAATGGATCACCTATGGAAATATTGCTCATAAATGACTGAACTAGTGCTCACACTAGATTATCTGAGAATTCACACATCCTGGTTATGCCAACTAATAAGGCACAGGATCTGTCTTTTAGCCTTTTAAGGTACATCATCATGCTTCAAGAGAAACTAGATACTCATTCAACAAAGATGAGGATGTGAACCTTTTATTTTTTTTTTTTACAAAAGGAAACAAAGAACAGAATTTTTTAAAGGCTTTGGTGACTTAATGTAAAGAGTTGTGTTGCCAACTCAAAGGCATGGGGCTTGAATCCACCAGTGGCTCTGCAGGAGAGAAATACCGTCAATCTCCTCTTGAGCAATTACAGAGCCACTGAAAACCTGCTGGTAGTGCAGTTATGAGCAGGTTCTGACTCAATAGTACATAACAATATAAATTAGACAGAAAGGTCTTGTAACTTCGCAGTGATAAGTTGCACTGCCGATGCAAAAGCAAGCAGTTCCATTTCACCAGCTGTCTCCTGCAATGAAATTTACAGCCTCTGAAAACCTGCTGGAGGGTCAGCTAGAGTCAGTTCTGACTCAAGGACATGTAACAAAGACAATAAGATAAGGCCTGTCACCTACATAGAAAACTTTGAATAAGCAATGTATTTCTAGTTTTTGGGTATGGGAGATTCTTTTCCCACTTTCAAAATCTAAAATTGCTCTTTAAAAACTCTATTTCTGTGTTAATGTCAAGTGTTTATCTTTTGGACAGGTGCAATCTGTGTGTGATGATGCAGTTTAAAAAATATCCATAAATGTTGTTAAACTTGTAACTGCAGGAAAACCATTACAGCTGTCATTTGGTGCTGTAGCTTGTTCAAGAGGACAAGTATTAGGAGGCAGGCTTCCCTGGGCCCCAGTGATTGAATCTCAGGAGCTCTGGTAGCTGTCAGTTTTAACCCAGATGCTTCATTCTGAGGCCATGGCTGCCTCCCTCTTTCTGATATTGGCATCCACAGGTACTGGCTTCTTTAGAGGTTCAGCACCTGAAGACTTCCTCAGAATGTACTGAGTAAGCTATCATACCTGGCTGCTAAGAGCCACCAATAATTATAAACATCCAATATGCTTTTTCTTCTAAATTCTGCTATTTTAAAAAAATCTCCAAGTAAACTTAATCATGTTTAATATGCTTAATTTCCAAGACTAAACAAGAAACAAATTGTGAACTTTAAAACCAAACTTAAGTTTAAAACTTAAGTTTAAAACAAACAAGTTTAAACCCAAACTTAATTAAGGAAAATCCCAACTTCTATCAATAGGAGTTTAATTAAGATGTGCAAACCATAAGGGCCACACCATTATTCAAGGCAGTCCTGCGTGCGTTCACATAGCAAAGCTTGTCTGTACCCTCAGTCCTCAGTGTACGAAATAATCTCAAATATGCTGCTGTTATCCTTGCCAAATGAATGTAGGTACTGTTGTGATTAATTACAGTTTCATTTCATTTCAAAGCAATGCAGAGCTCAAAGTTGGTTTTCTTTCATTAGGAAGTTTCTCAATTCAGGCCAACTAAGACCACAAAGCTTCACACCATAAAGACGGGAAGCAACTGCCTTTTTTCCACAAAGATGGGCAAGACTGGTCAAGAAGTTAAGCTGGAAATCACACTCCTGTTTATTATATTCTGAGCAAAGATACGTTAAATAGAACATCTGTTTTTCTTAGAGTAATGTTTCTTTATTGGAGGAGTCTGTATCTAGGTTCCTTATCTCTAGCTTTCCTATAATCTGCAGTCCTTAACTCCTTCCCTGAATGTCACTATCTTTTAAGCAGCTGTTGCCCTAGGTGAAAGTCAACCTCCACACTTTGTTATACCTTCTATTTTCTTCTCTATAAGGAAACATTTGCAGTTAATTAAAATAGGGCCCCAAATCATGCCAGGATCCCCTTCCCTTATGTGTCATAGTTCCTTCAGTAACCCACCCATCACAGAGGTCTTCTAACAGAAGAATCAGGTAAGCGTCTGTTATCTGTGCTAATCTAGTTGAGATTATTTATGATGGAAATAAATAGAAATCTCATAGATTTAAAAAAATGCATAATAGTGTATTTTTTTCATAACAGATTGATATTTACTGCATAGCCTTTAAGTGCCTACTTAAAATAAACCACAGTCTTAAAGTGAATTGCATAGTTATATTTCATGAAAGTTAATAATATGGTTTACTGTCACATGGGATAGTCACCCTGCAACAACACAAAAATATCATGCAGATCTTAAAAAATGCAGGGTGTTCTACAAGTAAAGAACTAACACACTGGGGCACTGATAGACTCCCTCTGTGTTAGGTAACTTTTCAGGAATGGAGAGAACACACTGACACAGAGAACTTGAGGCAATCTGAACTACAGAGCCCACACTTGGTACAACAGCACTGTGCAAATAACAAGGGCAGGCAGATTCAGTACAGAGGCTGTGCCGTCTTCTCAGCTCCCACTTATAGGCTGTAATTATGTCAAGGTATAAATGGGATTGTGCAGGTTCTCTCATAGCATGCCAGGGACTCCTGTCATGATGGTACTTCCAATTTTCGTAGAACAGATTGTACTTATTAGTCACTCAGAAATGACAAAAAGCAATGTCATGTCAGCTATGAGTAACACTTAGAGAAAACTTTGGAAAAGCTTACCTCTTCAGCAAAGGGACCTAAGTCTTCAAGTGCATGGATTGTCTCATTGAGTCCTGACTACAAGCAAAAATACTTCTCCCTTGAAGGAATTCTCTAGAAGATACTATCTAGGAAAATAGTGTAAAGGTAGATGATGGGCAGATGCTCAGGTAGATGGAGAGCTATAGGAATGGAGCTAATCTGAGTCTCAATTTCAGAACCAGTAATCAAGTGAGAAATGACAATTTTATTTCTCTATTGCAAGAGAAGAAAAAAACAAACACAACAGACCCTGAAAGGAAGATTGGTTGACCTTCTGGAAATAGCAAAGGTCTTAGATGTTACAAGTATTCAGTTGGAGGTGAGAAAGAAAGTATATTGTGTTTTCAAAAAGAAAGGGACAAAGAAGGGTCTAGCACTGAGGTTTGCAGCTGTTTGTTAGGTAATTATAAGACTAAAGTGAAAGCTTTGGGAAGATATTTATATGTCCCAATTCTTGTCAGTAGTTGGGAGCATCACACTGTTCTAGGACAATAGTCTTGTCATTCAAACATACAGGCGACCTGTGGAACATGCTCAGGAAGTGAATATAATGCGGATTATAAAAATCCACTTGCATACACAAGTGACATAATCTAAACTTCACGCTCCTTAGGCAGCACAATCCTCAATGTGGCTGGACTTTAAAATACAAATGGACAAGGGCAAGTGGTTTTAGTTAGGAATAATCTAATACATATTACTTGGAGGTGGAACATTTGTCCGCCAAGTGAGCAATCAAATATAAATCTAAACATAATTCTCATAAATTGTACACAAAGGCCACAGTGGATACAGAAGGAAGTCTTAAAAGACCATAGTGGGCTTCCACTGGAGCAAGTAATGGGGATAAATGAATATAAAATGCAATCAGGAATAATTTTATTTGTAAGCAATGGCAGTCACTGAGGCTTTGGAGATTTAGACCAAGAGATTTATTCTAAGGAGAGCCTGGGAAATGTAAGCCAAGCTGAATGCAATGGAGACAAGGGTGTGTGAGAGGGTGGAAAAGGAGGGGACAGCAGGGCCTAGGTATGAGGCCGTGGAATAATGATCATCATGAATTCTATTTCACAGAGCTTCTGATAGATAACAAGGAGAGAAGAGACAGCAAGATTTGGTAGTGAAAATGAAAGAGGCAATCAAAATGCCAGTACTACTTTGTGGAATCATTTAAAATTAGTATATTCTAGACCTGAGGGATACATTCAAGTTTCCTCTTTTCCATCTTCAAAACTGGAGGAAAAAGATGAGCCATGGGCACCCCAAGGGCCCCGAGTCCCCAGGAGTATTGCTAATGAGCAGAGAAACAGCCATTCTTGGTAATTCACCAAGAAAACCTCCTCATATTTTTACTTCCTTGTTTCATATTATGCCGGTTTAGCTGGGATAAATCCGATGTTGTGTGTGACCAGAAAAACACTGTGGTCTTTGAAAGGTTTGCTCAGAACTTAACATTATTCACAGTCTTCAAGCACAAAGCTGGACCTGACCTGAATTCCAGGACCATGACCAAAAGGAAAGTCTGTAATTGGTAAGAAATGCCTTTTCACAATTTTCTTATCATGCAATGAATGTGCTGGGCCCACAGGGCTGCAATCTCTTAATCTTCACCAGAAATAAAACTTTCCTTGGCATCTCTACACATCACTTACTCCATGGTATAATAGATAGTCAAAAGAAACAGGATAGAAGGAGGAGTGATTGAAAATAGCCTTTTCTCACTACAGAAAGTCCAGTTTAAAAAGAAGAACAAACACAAGGCTCTAACTCTGCAAATCCTAACCCTAAACGCGGCTAATTGCTGAATGGCCCTCCTGTCTGTGTATCTAGTGGTAGAGGTGGAGAAACAGTGTCTGTCTGATTCAAGAAAAGATGGATCCCACGCACCCGATCCAAGACGGCGGTGCCCAGCGGAAGGAGCGGCGGAGGCGCGGGCTGGTGGGCAGCGCCGCTGCCGACGGCCGTGGCCCTGAGGCTGGCCAGGGCCGAGTCCGCGCCCACCACGGTGGCCTTCGACGTGCGGCCCCGCGGCATCGTGCATGCCTTCTCCCAGCACGCCGGTCCTGAGGATAAGTACACGTGCACTTTCACGTACGCTTCTCAAGGAGGGACCAATGAGCAGTGGCAGATGAGCCTGGGGTCCAGGGAGGACCAGCAGCATATCATCTGTACCATCTGGAGACCCCAGGGGAAGTCCTACCTGTACTTCACCCAGTTTAAGGTGGAAGTGCAAGGTGCCGAGATCGAGCATGGAATGGCCTACTCAAAAGCGGCTGCGCTCGAAAGTGAGAGTGACGTGCCCTTGAAAAGCGAGGAGTTTGAAGTGAGCAAAACAGCAGTCTCCCACAGGCCCGGGGCCTTCAAGGCTGAGCTGTCCAAGCTGGTGATCGTGGCCTGGGTGCCCCCCCACAGTGAGCTGTGACAGGACCGGAGCGGCTGGGCCTTCTCATCTCTGAGCGAGGCTGGGTCCGGAGGACTGGCGTGGCCCCGATTTTCTGGGGATGCCGGCAGCCTTCTTCCTTGTCTGGAGGGACTTGCACTGCAACGAGGCCCTGGGCCCAAGTTCACAGAGCCAGATCAGTTGACCTACTGGGCCCTTCCTGGCTTTCCAGAACTTTCCCTAGTTTTGTACTCCCTGAACCGGACTCAGCTTCTAGTCCTTTCTGGAAGGGGCATCAGGTGTGAAGAGGGTGGTCTTGGGCCCTCTGGAGCCATGCCCCCTCCGAGCTTCAGGATGCTTCCTGGGAGAGCAGCCCCCTCGCCCTGCCCACCGCGGGCACACAGCCCTTGTCACCTCCAGGACGCTTTCACAACTCGCCCAGGGAGCATTGATTGACTGGAGAAAACGCACCACCTCTGGTATTTAAATAAACACAGCACAGATGCTCGGCACCCGGAAGAAAAAAAAAGAAAAGAAAAGATGGATGTTACTAATTCTTTTGAGTTTGGGAGAGGAAAATGAGCATAATTACCATAACACACCCCTAAACACACTTTTTGCAGAAAGATGTTAAGTTCTACACACAGAGAAGTCATTTCCTTTTGCACGCAAGTGTGTGATGAAGCGATTCTCAGCCTGCTCTAATAGCTCCCCCTATTAAAAGGTAAGGCCAGGAAGCTCACAAAACAGCTTTTTAAAATATGAACTCTTAGTGTAGGTCCTCCCATAACCAACCTCACGTGTCGGCGAGAAGTTAAAGTGAAGCATGCAGCTACAAGTGGTGTTTTATAACCATAGATGGCACAGTCTGACCTTTGCAGAAATGAGAGGCGTGATTGATGAGCTAATGGATTCCCTGCCATTCACTTACATGGTGATAAATTGGGATCCTGGCTCCAATTTCCACTCTAATTTCATCAGTTGGAGACCCTTATTAGGCACTAATTGGAAGCTGCTGCTTTAGGGAATAAAGAGTGGTTGCAAAAATCCTTCCTCTAGAGCAAGCAGGGAGGAAGAGAAAAAGACTGATACAGGCTGCTTTGGCTCTTCACCAGTTAATACAGAAGACAGCTGCTGGAGGAAAATGATAGCTTGAAGGCCTTTAACTGGTATTCAGAGTAGTAAGGTTTATTTGGTTGACCAAGGGAAAAGCAGCAGATAGAAAACAGAAGTCATTTCTAATAAGAACAAATCTTACTAAAGCAAAAAAAAAATTAAAAAAATAAAAATAAAATCCACTGCCATTAGCTTTCACCCACAGCAAATCTTTAAGAAAAATGGAACTCCCACACTGGCTTCCAAGGCAGCTGTAGCCTTTATGGACGCAAAGGGCTACGAATTTCTCCTTCAGAGTAGTTGATGGGTGAGAACTACCAACTTTTCAGTTGTCAGCTGAGTGTTCAACCAGCGTGCTGATGTGCTTCCTTAAAAGTGACCGCGTTGTTGTTTATAGATGTCATCACATTGGCCCCAATTCACAGCCACCTTAGGTGCAGTGTGTTATCCTCATAGACTCATAGACTGCTATGTGTCCGTCCCTCGTCATAATCACTGTATAAGTCCATCTCCATCTAGGTCTTCCTCTCTTTCACTGACCTTCTACTTTTCTAAGTCTGACATCCTTTTATAAGTGGTTGTCCTAATAACACAACAGAAGCATATGATGAAGAAGTCTCATTAACCTTGCCTCCAAGGAGTACTTCGGCTGGCCTTCTGCTAAGACAGATCTGTTTGCCTGTGGCATATTCAATATTTTACTTCAAAAACACAATCCAAAGGCATCAGTTCCTCAGTTTTCCTTATTCATTGCCCAGCTTACCATGACGTAGGTCAGATATGACATCTTTGCTCTCCAGTATGTTAAAGAAATCCTTGACAACAGATAGGATTCCTTGACTGCTGGATCTAGGCAGAAATTAAATTCCTTGACAACATCAATCTTCTCCACTATCATGATATTGCCTCTTGCTCCATTTGTGAGGGTTTTCCTGAGAAGCTTGGTGGCCTAGTGGCAAGAAGCTGTGCTGCAATCCAGAAGGCACATAGTTTGAGACCAATAGCTGCCCCACGGGAGAAGGATGGGTAATCTCCTCCCATGCGATTAAATGCCTCTGACAACCCATCAGACAGTCAGCTGTGGGTCAGTTCTGACTCTTTGGTACACAACCTCTGAAAACCCACTGGAGGGTCAGCTATGGGTCGGTTCTGACTCTTTGGTACACAACAAAAAACAACAAAACAATCCTTACTGAAGGCTGTGGTCTTTGCTCTTATTAAGTAAATGTTTCAAGTTCTATTTGCTTTCAACAAGCAAAGTTATATGAATAATGTAGCCTCTTGAGTTTTTCCTCCAATCCTAATGCTGTATATTTCTTTTTAAGGTCTAGTCTCTTATATGAATTTATTTGCTTAATAAATAGATAGTGTAAGAAGCACTGGTGGCATAAATGGTAGTGCGTTGTATTGCTAACCAAAGCCTGTGCATCTCTAGCTGTTCGAATCCACCAGAAGTTCTTTGGGGGAGAGCTGTGCAGTCTCCTTTCATTAAGACTGACATCCTCAGAATAGGATGAAGGGTTACTAACAGTCAGAATTGAAGGTAACGATTTTCTTAGTTTATACAGATTGAATAGATATGATAAAGGATATGGTAAAAGAATATTACCCTGGTGTATACTTTTTCTGCTTTCAAACCATGCAGTGTTCTTTTATTCTGCTGACGTGAACGTTTCTTAGTCTGTGTAAAGATTTCACATGAGAATGAGTTAAGTGTTTCAGAATTCCCATTCTTCTCAATGTTATCTATGGTTTACTATGATCCACACAGTCAAATGCTTTCACAGAGTCGTAAAACATAAGTAAACATCTTCCTAGTAGTCTTTGCTTTGAGGCAAGATCCATGTGACATCAGCAATGACATTCCTTGTGCCTCTCCCGAACCCAGCTTGAATTTCTGGCAGTTCCTTCTTGATTTACTATTCCGAGTGTTTTTCAATTATCATCACTACAATTTTATTTGTGTGTGATATTGATATTGTTTGAGAGCGTCTACATTCTGTCAGATCACATTTTTTTGGAGGGGCGATGATCACTATGTGTGTATTAGTCTGTAGTACTGTTATGGCTGGTGTGCTGTTAGGATACTGGAAGCAAGACCACCAGCATTTCAAATAATGAGGAGAGTCCCCCATAGACTCCAGGTTTCAGTAGAGCTCCCAGACTAAGGCCGACTCCAAAGCAGGACTGGCCATCCACCTGTGATACAATAGGCCCTTGACACCTCTCTAAATAGCTGCAGAACATTGTCTGATACTGTACTGGAAGATGAGGCCCTCAGTCCAGCACTAAAAATAGTTCTGCAAAAGAGCTACCTCCTTGAATAGTCTACCTTTATGACATAGGGGGCTCTATCGTGTAGTTTGTACGGACCTATGCTGCTAACCTATGCTGCTAACCTATGCTGCTAACCGAAGGCTGCACTTCTCTGGCAGTTTGAATTCATCACAGACGTAAAAGGATAGAGACAGAGCAATTTCCTCCCTTGCAATTTACAGCCTCAGAAACTCATTGTAGGGTCAGGTGTGACTTGGTTCTGACTCAACACAATGAGATAAGATAATGATTAACTATAGGATGATGTAAAGCTTTCTGCCAATAAAGGCTCTTCATCTACTGATAAGACATGACTCAAATTGTTTGTTCTACAAAAGAAGAGAAAAAGCTACAACATCCATTAAAAACTGGAATATGAAATGCAAGAAGTATAAATCGAGAAAACTGGAAGTAGTAAAAAAAAAAATGAATGAGATCCCAGGTATCAGTGAATCAAAACGGACTGGTATTGGCTATTTTGAATGGATTAACCATATGGTTTGCTCGGCTGGGAATAACAAATTGGATAGGAATGAGGTCTTATTTATCCTCAAAAAATAGCATTTCAACATGTATTCTGAAATACAGTTTTGTCAGCAATAGGATTATATCTATAAAAATAGTCTAGGAATGCCTGCTATTACAGCTATTATTTAAGTTTGTATATCAACTACTAAATTAAATATACAAACAATATGAAATATTAATAACTAGAGATCAGAATTCAAACATTAAAAACAAAGAAGTATTGTTGTTGTTGTTGTGATGTGCCAACAGAAAATATGGTCTTGATGATAGAAATGAGACTTGGCATGGAATGATATAATTTAATACAATCAATTATCTATTCACTGCAAATATTTTCTAAGATAAAGCATAAATTGTGGTTATGCACATGGACCTCACCTCATGGAATACACAGTAATCAAACTGACTACGTTGGTGGAAAGAGACTGTTGTTATATAGCATTGAGTCAGAATTGACCCTTCGCTGGGTTTTTTGAGACAATTAATCACACAGGAGGAGAGGTCCTATTTTTCTCCCACAGAGCAGCTAGTGGATTCCAAATGCACACCTTTGTGCTGGCTGTGCATTCGTTTACCCCTAAGTCCCAGATCGCCCTTGGAAAAAGACAAAGAAGAAACTATGTGACACCACCCAGAAAAGAAAGAAAAAAGCAAGGGGGCCAAATGAAAAGTAAACTCTCAGTTGTTCATATGCATGTTCAAATGGCAGCTGAAGAAAATATAAACTAGTCCAGAAGAGCAAAAACATTACCTTGAGTGTATCTCACCTGAATTCAGAAATCACTTAATGATACACTGAACTTTACAGATCAAAGCACAACTGAATTATGCAAGGGAGCCATATATATAAAGTAAAAAGTCACTGAGAAGACATTAAAGAAAGGGAAAAAAAACCTAACAACAAAATGACTGTCATGAGAGACTCAGACTTGCTCTAGAAAGTTGAAAAGCTAATGTGAAAGGAAGAAATGATGAAGAAAATTGAATGTAAGATTTCAAAGGGAAGCTCTAGAAGATAAAGCAAAAAATTAAAAGTATGCAAAGATGACTTGACGGCACTTAACAGCAACATACAGAGAGCTCTGTGGGCCTCGTGGATAGAAAGTGATGTTACTAAGCCCAAGGTGGATGATTTTAATCTGCGGCCCTCAGCCGAATTTTCATTGTTTTTGGTTATTCTTCTAAGTGGTATAGCACTGGTGTGTGCATTGTTGTAGAGAGGTAACTCATGGTTGCTGTGATGCTAAACACTGTGACACTGATGCAATATTGGTCACCCATGGTGGACAGTGTTTGATGGGGCTCCCCAACTAAAACAAGGTTGGAAGCAGGAATGATATTCACTTCCAAAATATCTTGCCTTTGGAAACTCTTTAAACGTGGAGAAATGATGAAATTTATACAAGTCTTCAGGTCTTTCATTCATAGGGTCACTATGAGACATCTACGACTCAACAGCACTTAACAACAACAACAACATAGAGCTCTGTTGGCCTAGTGGATAGAAAGTTATGTTACCAAGCCAAAGGTGGGTGATTTTAATCTAAGGCCCTCAGGCCTGGTTTTAATTCTTTTTGGTCAAACATTCTTCTATGTGGTATAGCAATGATCTGTCCATTTGCTGTACAGAGGTAACTCACGGTTGTTGTGTTAAACACTGTGACACTGATGTGTAAACTGTGATAATGGTTACCCATGTTGAACAGTGTTTGGTGGAGCTCCTCGATTAAAACAAGATTGGAAGCAGGAGTGGCATTCACTTCTGAAATAGCTTCCCTCTGGAAAATCTATGAACTTGGAGACATGATGAATTTATAAAAGCGTTCAGGTCTTTCATTCATAGGGTCACTATAAATCATCTATCACTCAATGACACGTAACAACAACAACAACAACATGCAAAGACCAGGAGTTAGAACACAAAAAAGAAAGGGCATGCTCAGTATTTGACAATGTGAGAGAACTGAACAATGGCAAGCCTTGATTTGCAATACTGAACGATTCCATGGGCAAGGTAGTGAATGATATAGGAGCCATCAACATTATGCAGAAGGAAAAACATAGTGTTATTGTACCAAAATAGAAAAATTGGTTAATGGTCAACCACTTCACAATGAAGCCTATGATTAAGACCCAACGACAATAAAGGAAGAAGCTCAATCTACATTGAAGGAATTGGTGAAGTAAGACTCTAGGAAATGACAGAACACCAATTGAGGTATTTCAAGAAATAGATGGAGCCCTGGATATGCTTATTAATCAATGCCAAAAGATTTGGAAGACACTTAGCTGTTCAAAAGACTGCAAGAGATCTATATTTTTTTCTGTCAATTAAAAAAAAATACACACAAACTAATCCAACAGAATGAGAAAATTATCTAACTGTATCATTAATACTCAAGCAAAACATTACAGAGGATCAATATGACTATAGATATTACTAGTTGGTTGTAATTCATTTTGACCTTTCATTGGGTTTCAGAGGCTGTGAATATCTATGAGAGGGGATTACTCACCTTTCTCCCCTGTAGCAGCTGTTGGATTTGAACTGCTAGCTTTGCATTGGCAACACAACATATAATGCACAATGCTATAAGAACTCCTTCCTGGATACTTGTAAAGCAGAGTGTATGAAAAAAAATGACAAAGAAGTCCTTAGAGAAGAGATGATGATCTATTCTGCAATCTGATATCGGCTGTTGTAACCTGATGGCTTGCTCTGGACTGGACTTTGCTTGTGAATGCAGATGCTCAAAGCTTCCAAGTTGACCAGAGGATTCTTCAGCAAAAGGGATACGCTTCTTCCTTCAAGAGCACTGGTTTGATCTGTTTTTACTATTGTTGGGTGCTGTTGAGTCAAGTATGACCCACAGTGACACTATGGACAATGCATCTGAACCACATCCTATCCTGTGCCATCCTCCCATTTCCTGACACACTAGAGCCCACTCTACCACTCACTGCCTCAACCCACCTGGTTGAGGGCCTCTCTCTTTCACTGACCCTCCAGCTTTCCAAGCATGATGTCTCTCTCCAAGGAATAGCCTCTCCTAGCAACATAACTGAAGTATTTGAGATTAAGGTTTATCATCTTTTCCTCCAACGGGCCCTCTAACTTCACTTTTCCCAGACATATCTGTTTGTTCTTTTGGCAATACATGGATATTCAGTACTTTTCTCCAACATCACAAATCAAAGCCATCAACTGGCCATCTTTACCTATTAACCAGCTCTCATATGAATAGGAAGTGATGGGAAAGACTATGGTTTGAATCAGATGCACATTAGCCCTCAAACTGACATCACTGTTCCTCAATAACTTGCAGAAGACCCTGACTGCAGATTGTCTCAGTGACCACACCTCCTAATTTCTTGACTGACAGTACGAAAAGTGTTGATTGTGGATCCAAGTAAGAACTGGTTTGACAAGTATGGCAAATCAGAAATTGGCTATCTAACAAGGAATATTAAAGCATGACTGGTGAAGAAGCTGGCTTACACACATTTACAAAAGTAGTAATTATGATTATAAGGGGGAAAAATCCCACAGTATGATGTTGTTGTTATGTGCCGTCAAGTCATTTGCGACTCATAGTGACCCTATGTACAACAGCCCTAAACCCTGCTCTGTCCTGTGCCAATCGCACTGCCTCTAACACACTCACCCCGATTACCCCAGTCACTGAATCAACCCACCTCATAGAGGGTCTTCCCCTCTTGTGCCATCATCCCTCCACCCTCCCAAGCATGATGTCCCTCTCCAAGAACCTCTCCCTCCTTACAACATGTCCAAAGTATGTCAGGGAAAGCCCCAGAATCCTTGCCTCCAAGGAGCAGCCTGGTTTAACCCTCTCCAGATTGAATCTGTTTGTTTTCCTAGCAGTCCAATGTACATTCAATACTCTTCTCCAGCATCACAGCTCAAAGGCATCAATTCTCCCTCTATCCTCTCTAGTCATTGTCCAACTCTCTGATGCATAACAAGTGCTTGCAAAGACCATAGCCTGTATCATAGTGTCCAGAGTGACATCATTGCTCTTCAGTACTTTGGAGAGGTCCCTAACAGCAGACTGTCCCATCCCAATACGTTTTTTTATTTCCTGGCTACTGGTGCCAAGAGTGTTGATTGTGGAGCCAAGCAGACTAAAGTTGTTAACAATCTCAATCTCTTCACCATCCATCCTGATGCTGCCAATTGGTCCAGTGGTGAGAATCTTTTGTCTTTTTGACACTTGAGTCTCAATCTATACTGAAGGCTGCAGTCTTTGACCTTCTGCAGCAAGAGTTTCAGGTCCTCCTCAGTTTCAGCAAGCAGGGTTGTATCATCTGCATATCACAGGTTGTTGATAGATCTTCCACCAATCTAGACCCCACATTTCTCCTCATAGAGCCCAGCCTCCCGGATAATCTGTTCAGCATACAGGTTGAAAAGATATGGAGATAGGACACATCCCTGGTGTACACGTTTCCCAATTTTGAACCATGCAGTGTTTCCCTGCTCTGTTATGATGACTGCCTCTTGATCCAAGTACATGAACAAAATATAATGTAAATGGAAGATTGTATAAAACACAATGGGCATGCATGAAACAATGTGTACAAATGACAAAAATATTAATAAAATGAAGTCTTTAGAATATGCAACACTTTTGTGCAGGCACTTTGTGGGAGTTTTGAACAAGACCTCTGGCCAAATGGAAGTATATGATGCCGAATTGTTCAATATGCAGCCACTATTTTCAGATGAATCCATTGACATTGAACTGCCATCACAGAGTCAAGCCAAAACTTACAGAGAAAAGTTGGACTCTTGCATTGAAGCCTTCGGTACCACCAAGCAGAAGCGAGCTCTGAACTCCAGAAGAATGAACAAAGTTGGCAATGAGTCTTTGAATCTTGCAGTGACTAAAGCTGCCGAGAATATCATTGATACAAAGGGGGTGACCGCTCTGGTCAACGATGCCATCCACGATGACTTGCAAGATGATTCCCTCTACCTTCCTCCCTGCTATGCTGATGCAGCCAAGCTTGAAGACGTGTATAAATTTGAAGATCTTCTTTCCCCCGTGGAGTATGAAGCTCTTAAAAACCCATCTGAAGCTTTTAGAAATGTCACATCAGAGGAAATTCTGAATATGATTAAAGAGAACAGCCACTGCTCCTTTGTCACTAAAGCACTGAAATCCTTGCCGTCAGATGTGGAGAGCCGAGACCACCAGGCCCGATGCATCTGGTTCCTGGACACACTTATCAGATTTCGAGCTCAAAAAGTGATTAAGCGGAAAAGTGCCTTGGGACCTGGAATTCCGCATATCATCAACATGAAACTCCTGAAGCATTTCACCTGCTTAACTTACAACAATGGCAGCTTACGAAACTTAATATCGGATTCAATGAAGGCAAAGATTACAGCATATGCGATCATACTTGCCTTGCATATAAGTAATTTCCAGGTTGACCTGAC
>NW_006399893.1:2811905-2815470 GCF_000299155.1 Elephantulus edwardii | reverse complement strand
CACTTTATTGCCTCTTTTTTCTTAAAAGAGAGGTAAAAAGGAGCCTTGCTTTGGTGGTTTGAAGCCAGAAGCCAGCATTTGGCACACGCTTTCTGTTTTAAATGGAAATACAATGATGGCCAGAATGGAAAAAAAAAAAAAAAAGAATATGATTAATTAAACAAATTACATAAAATTGAGCAAGTGTCTGCAAATGTGGCCTTGATAAAAAGTTATAGCAGATTACCATGCACATGTGTGCAACCAATGACAGAATTTCTGAATTACTGACAACTGAAAATTATGAAAAGACAAACAGCTTCTATCTCTTACCTCCTAAAACATTGTGTCCATCATGTTTCTGGTTTCTAAATGTTTATTGAGGGGACCAGATGGAAGCAGCCCCTGAAGCTAAAACTTCTACCTTTTATCAAATTAATTGTACAGGAATTTTAGTGTTGTATATCAATAATACAAACACTTGTCATATTCAGGTCCCCAGATCAGAATGACTCTGCAAAGTAAGATGCTCGATGAAATTCACAGAGCCTTTCTTCCATTTCTTAGATTTCTATGATGTAGGATGCTAGTAACCAGATAATATTGCTCTACTTCCCCAGCTTAGTTAAGGATGCCTCAAATCACCTACAAAAACATGCATTTCTAAAAGTATTTTTTACTATTCAAGATAGCACACACCATGCCTAAAGGCAGATACACTGGCATGAGGTCCCAGGCTTATCACAACCATTTTATCTTGAGTATCTCTAATGTTATACATAGCATCAGGCATGTGCGGGCCTCATCACAGGCTCATAATTAATGTATGTTGACACGCACTGAACTCAAGGAAATGGAGAGTTTGTGGTTCCAGATCTGATCTTGTATCTTACTTGGGGGGATTGTTAAAATATTCCTCCTTAGCAGGAAACACACTGCTTTTGGATTGAAATAGCATTTGTAGAGAAACTGAGGAGCTGAGCAGATTGTACTGGATTTACTTGCATTGGATTTCTGTCCTCTATTATTGGCTTCCTTGCTTGTGTCCTATTAAATTGATAATGTGGCCTTCTTTGGGGGTGGCTATATTTCAGTGATGGGTGAAATGGTTCCTTAGACAAAGCAAAAGATTATCTGTGGTCTGCTGAGCCAAGTGGTATAAAGGAAGCTGCGAGAAGGGGGTTTGTTTAGGTTCCGCCATTGATTTCCTGGCAGTTCACTTAAGGGACCATCAAGGTTTAGGTTTTCTCGTTAAAATCCTGCGTTAATACTTATCACTTAAAGAGAAGTGTGTTAACTTTAGGAATTTAGAGTGCACTGCAATAAGTAAAAACTGTTTTCAGTTAGGTTAGAATTATGGAATGGAGCTGAAATTTTGGAGCTAAGAAAAAAAGGTAAAATCATCTGTTCCAACCACATCATTAACTCCATTAAAAAAAGCAGAGGGAAAAAAAATCACACACACACCACTGCTATGCCCATGTCAATTAAAATAATAAGCTTGCTTTTATAAATTCAGTATTGCTGTAATTAGACCTTTAAAAGCTGAGGAAGGTGATACATTGAAAGAGGCAGATAAATGATTTGAATTTTAAGCTTTCTTATCCTCCAAGAGATCACACTCAGTAACTACTAATCCAGCAAAATCCTTGTTTTCTGATAAAAATGCAAGGAGTTATTTACAATTCCATAGTCATGGTGACATTTCGATTGAACATTAAATGACTTCTTCTAAAAACAAAGTCATTTTATAGCTGAGGCATATAAAGTGTCTTATCTTGAAAGATTTAATTAAAATAATTTACACATGATAGAGTATAAATTATAGAGTAAACAGAAAGAAAAGAGAACACAGATATCATGGAAATTACTTCTCATTAAGGCTAATCTCTGATCATAGTACTAATGTAAAACAAAACAAAATGTCAACAGTTAAAGATTTATCCCTTACACTCACTCATTTATTCATTAGTTCAGTTAGCAATCATTTACTGATCAGCTTCTAGGTACAACCCAGACTTTTCTGAGACATTGAGATTACATTTCCTCTTATGTGAGCCCTGGAAAACTATGGCTCCTGGGCCAGATTTGGTCTACTATCCCTTCTTTCTCTTTCTCTCTCTCTGTCTCTTAAATGAGATATAATTTACATACTTAAAAGTACATTTTTTTAAACATGAAACATAATATGGTTTTAGCTTATACAATTATTGCCACAACCTCAAATTCCAGAATATTTTTATTATCCTACACCCACTATCAGTCAGTTGCTATTACACTGTTCTTTCTGCTCCGGGCCATGACAAGTAATCTCTGACCCCTCATTTGCCTAATCTCGTTACTTCATATAAACAGAATCATGTGGTATGTGACTCTTCAGGCCTCTTCACTCAGCCTAAGGTTTCCAAGGTTTATCCCGGCCACAGCATGAATAAACACTTCATTACTTTTTGTGAGTAAATAATATTCAATTGCGTGAGAAAATAGTTTTTGTTCATTGATTCACAGACATTTGGGGGTTTCCATTGTGTTAGTTCTTAAGAATAATCCCATTGACATTTCTGTACACACTTTTGCTTGGAGTCATGGTTTGAATTCTTTGGGGTATTTGTATGACAATACAAACAATATATGGAAGTTCTATTTAAGTTATATCCATGAAAGCATTGGTTTTTTCATTATAAGGAGTTCTGGTGGCATAGTCCTTTAAGAAGTTACACTGCTAATCCAAAGGTGACATCTCTCTGGCAGTTTGAATCCACCAGCTGCTCAGAGAGAGGAAGATTGGTCACCTTCCCCAGCACGATTTACAGCCTTAGAAATCAAGTGGAGGGTCAACTGTGCATCACTTTCCAATCAATGGCAATGAGTTTGAATGCGATAATCAAAAGAACCCTATTAGTGGGTTGATATGGCGTATCACTGTGATATCGATTATTATTGTAAAAATAGAAGGATAACTAGTAAAAAACGTAAGGGAACCCAAGCAGGGAAATGGTGGGAACAGAGGGGTGGGGATAGGTAGGGATGAAATCAAAAGGGTTTCTCAATTTAGTAGGGAGAGGGAGAGGGAGAGGATAAAGGAAATGAAAAAGAACTGGTAGGGACCAGAACAGACAGTGTAATGATGACCTTATTTCAATGGTGATTAATTTTATAAAACATATTGCATTGGAATGATTGCATGAAACACAATGTGAATGAGGAATAGTATGAAACATAATGTATACGAACTTTGTGAGAAAATAAATGTTGTTGTTGTTATGTGCCGTTGAGCTACTTGCAACTCATAGCGACCCTCTGTACAACAGTCCTAAACCCTGCTCTGTCCTGTGCCAATTGCACTGTCTCCGATACACCCATCCCAATTACCCCACCTCATAGAGGGCCTTCCCCTCCTGCACTGTCCCTCCACCCTCCCAAGCATGATGTCCCTCTCCAAGGACCGGTCCTTCCTTACAACATGCCCAAAGTATGTCAGACGAAGCCCTAGAAGCCTTGCCTCCAATGAGCAGCCTGCTTTAACCCTCTCCAGCATGAATCTGTTTATTTTCTTGGCAGTCCATGGTACATTCAATACTCTTCT
>NW_006399893.1:2796775-2811736 GCF_000299155.1 Elephantulus edwardii | reverse complement strand
CTGGCTGCTGGTGCCAAGAGTGTTGACTGTGGAGCCAAGCAAACTAAAGCTGCGAACAATCTCAATCTCTTCACCATCCATCTTGATGCTGCCAATTGGTCCAGTGGTGAGAATCTTTGTCTTCTTGACATTGAGCCTCAATCCATATTGGAGGCTACACTCCTTGGTCCTCTGCAGCTAGCGCTTCAGGTTCTCCTCAGTTTCAGCAAGCAGGGAAGCAGTGTTGTGTCATCAGCATAACACAGATTGTTGATAGATCTTCCACCAATCCTGACACCACATTTCTCCTCATAGAGCCCAACCTCCTGGATAATCTGTTCTGCATACAGGTTGAAAAGGTACGGAGACAGGAC
Organism: Elephantulus edwardii; assembly: GCF_000299155.1. NCBI lineage: Eukaryota > Metazoa > Chordata > Mammalia > Macroscelidea > Macroscelididae > Elephantulus > Elephantulus edwardii. The sequence goes on along the minus strand of NW_006399893.1, from coordinate 2,811,383 downwards.
ATATCCCTGGTGTACGCCCTTCCCATTTTGAACAATTCAGTTATATAAAAGGGAAAGAAAGCAAAACAAAACACCTAAAATTTGTACTGTTTTAAGGCACGCATTTTGGGGAGATGAGCTCTGGTGATGCAGTTGTTAGCTAGCTGCGCTGCTCACCCAAGGCTGTGCATCTCCAGCAGTTGGGATCTGCCAAACGCTCCACAGCAAAAGGATGCACGCAATTCTCCTCTTTTCACTTTACAGGCTCAGAAACCCAGTGGAGGGTTGCTGTAAGTTGGAACCCCTGGATACAATGAGCTGGTGGCGGTTTTCTTGTTTGTTTGAAGTTAGTGATCATCTGTTGGAGCAGTAGTATGATTCTAATACATCACCTTTGGAAAAAAATAATTGACCATAAACATATGGGCTTCTTTCTGAAGTCTCAATCCTTTCCAACTGATATTTGTGTCTATCCATATCCTGATCCAATACATTTTGATTATTCTTGTTGTCAAGTGCCGTTGAGTCACAGGTGACTCATAGCGACCCTATGAAGTAGAATCCTCAATGCTTCGGTGTCTTTCATGCTCTCTCCAGGTTCACAGGGTTTCCAGAGGCAAGCTATCATGGAAGTTGATGCCACTCCTCCTTCCTTTTGATTATTAGATCTGTAATTTTTAAACTCAAGAAATGTGAGATCTTATTTTTGTTTCAAGATGCATCAGTCTTGTATTTCCGTATGAATTTTAGATCCAACTTGCCTATTTCAACAAAAAAGGAGTAAACTGCAATTTTGTTGTATAATGTGGCAAACATCTGCTTTAATTTAGGAAAACTGCATTCTTAATAATATAAAATATTCCCATTATGGTCATAGGATATCTTCCTAGTTTTTAGGTCCTCATGAATTTCTTTCAATGATACTTTATAGTTTTCAGAGTACAAATTACTTCTTTTGTTAAATATTTATAAATATTTTGTTACTTTTCCCAATAACATAGTTTTAATTAAACTTTAGAAAAGTTAATTGTTAGCATGTTGTTGTTATATGTAATTGAGTTGCTTATGACTCATAGCGACCCTATGTGCAAGAGCCCTAAACGCCATTCTATCCTGTGCCAACCTTGCCGTCTCAAACACACTCATTCCTACCACTCCACTCACAGAATCAATCCGTCTCATCGAGGGTCTTCCCCTCCTGCGCCGTCCCTCCACTCTCCCAAACATGATGTCCCTCTCCAAGGATGAGTCCCTCCTTGCAACATGCCCAAAGTATGTCAGATGAAGCTTCAGAATCCTTGACTCCAAGGAGCATTCTGGCTTCACCCTCTCCAGGACAAACCTGTTTGTTCTCCTAGCAGTCCATGTATATTCAACACTCTTCTCCAGCACCACAGCTCAAAGGCATCAATTCTCTTTCTATTATCTCTAGTCACCATGCAACTCTCTGATGCATAGCTTGTAATTGCAAAGACTGTAGCCCGGATCAGGTGCACCTTAGTCTCCAGACTGATGTCATTGCTCTTCAGTACTCTTGAGAGGTCCCTCACTGCTGACTTTCCCAATGCAATTCATCTCTTGATTTCCTGGCTGCTGTTACCAAGAGTGTGAACTGTGGAACCAAGTAAACTAAAACTGTTAACTGTCTCAATCTCTTTACCATCCACACTGATGCTGCCAATTGGTCCAGTGGTCAGAATCTTTGTTTTCTTGATGTTGAGCTTCAATCCATACTGAAGACTGCAGTCCTTGACCTTTTGCAGCAAGCACTTCAGGTCCTCCTCAGTTTTAGCAAGCAGGGTTGTGTCATCTGCATACTGCAGGCTATTGATGATTCTTCCACCAACCTTGATGCCACATTCCTCCTTGTACAGCCCAGCATCTCAGATGATCTGTTCTGCATACAGACTGAAAAGTTATGGAGACAGAATATATATCCCTAATTGACCCATTTTTTTATTTTGAACCATCCAGTGTCTCCCTGCTCTGTTCTGACAACTGCCTCTTGGTCCAAGTATAGGTTTCATATTAGCACAATCAGATGTTCTAGGATTCCCATTTTTCTCAGAGTCAGCCATAGCTTGTGATCCACACAGTCAAAAGCATTTGTTTGCATAGTCAATGAAGCACAGATAGACATTCTTCTGGTATTCTCTGCTTTCTGCTAAGATGCATCTAACATTAGCTATAATATCCCTCGTCCTATGACCTCTTCTAAATCCAACCTGCACATCTTACAGTTCTCTGTTGACATATTGTTCCAAACGTTTTTGGATAATTTTCAGCAGAATCTTGCTTGCATGTGATATCAATGATATTGTTTGATAATTTCCACACTCTGTTGAGTCACCTTTCTTTGGAATGGGAACAAATATCGATCTCTTCCATTCAGTTGGCCAGCTGGCTGTCCTGCAAATTTCCTGGCACAACTTAGTGAGGACATCCAGGGGAGCGTCTATTTGTTGAAATAAATCAGTTGGTATGCTCTCAACTCCTGGAGGCTTGTTTTTTGCCAATTCCTTCAGAGCAACTTGAATTTCCTCCTTCATCCCCATAGGCTCTTGCTCATATGTTATTTCATGAAATTCCTCTGTGTCAGCCAATTCCTTCTGATACAGTGACTCTGTGTACTCCTTCCATCATCTCTTGATACTTCCAGGATCATTCAACATTCTACCCAAACTATCTTTAAATATTGCCACCCGTGGCTTGAATTTGTTTTTCAACTCCTTCAGCTTAAGAAATGCTGAGCGAGTTCAATTTCTGACTCCAGCACTCTGCACATTTCATTATAGTATCTTGCTTTGTTGTCCTGAGCTACCTTTTGAAATTTTCTGTTCAGATCTTTGATTTAGATATGCAATTTATTTTTGTATATTACTCCGGTAATTTAAAATTTTGCTGCAATTGTTTATTTGTTCTCACAATATTTTTGTGGTATCTTTAAGATTTTCTTTATATACAATAACATCATCAGCAAGTAGCTACACACTTACCTCTTTTCTAATGTGAATGCTCAGGGTTCAGAACTATTAATAGGGACAATATGAGTCACAGTTGAACTCAATGGCACAGCACATAAGAACACGGATGTAATAAATACTATAAACTGATATGAAAACTTCTAAGATAAAAGATTAGTTAGTCAAAGAGAATACGTCTTATGTTAGAAGGTGATTATCCATCATTTTTAATTTGAAAAAAAAATAAAAAACTAAACTATTTTAAGACAACAAAAATAAAAACTTGGGTTTGGTAAGCGAGAGCAATTGTTTGAGTGCAGGTGCCATGAGTAGAAACTCATTATCCTGACTCAGGGAATAATGTTTCTGTAAAGCTACAGATTTATATTGGCAAATCATTATAAAGATCAAGGACATTGACTCTGAGATGAATGATTAATTCTAACAAATTCAGCCTTTACAAATGCTGCTTACATATGTGTAGAGTAAGCAGTGGGAGAAAGTTCCAAGAACTGACTATCATTATTTTACATACAAGTATGAGTAGGAAAGTCAACTCAAGCATTCGGACAGTATTTGATCACACCAAGAATGTGACGTCATTATATTTTTTGGGTCTTATACTCTCACCAGTCCCTAGAATTAAAACCAACTAGCCATGTTCTTTTTCTTGATAAAGTTCTACACATGACTAAATAAACAAAGACTCCACCAAAACTCAAACTCTTGCCATCTAGCCAGAACCAATTTCTAGGTGACCCTCCAGTGAGTTATCAGACGCTGAAATCACAAGGGCTTTAACTGACCATCTTTTTCCTGCATAATGGATTTAAATAAGCAGAGAGATGCCATCTTTGGGTTAGCAAAGCAACTTCCTTCTAACTACACGACCAGAGTTCCCAGGAAATGTTAAGTCACCTGTGACTGTCAAATTGCTCCTGGCCCCTAAAACATCAAAAACATAATAACTCCAGCCTACCATGTGAGCAACTTCACATAATACAATCAACATTATTCCAAACAAGAATTGAGGAGGACAAAAACATGCAGGTGAATTTACTAAAAACACAGAAGTGAAGATCTTGAAATTTATATAGATGCTGACATCATCTTGAAAAAAGATAAATGCCTTTAGGGGAAAGGAACAAGAAGGGAAAGACAAAAAGAGAAAAAAAGAAAAAAAAACTTTTTTAAAAGAATGCTTTGCTAAGAATTCTGTATCTTGGAATTAATATTTCATTTGAAGCTATGTATGAAATTGTTAATAGCAATCGAGCCTTGCATAACGTCATCTGATAGACCGTGAGAACACAGAACAAATTCAACAGCAGAACCTTTTCAGAACCTGTACTAGCCTGTGAATTCCAAATTCTAAGCATTGTTTTCTTCCTAGCATAAATGGACCCAGGCACAACAAAGTAAGTGGATATAAATCAGTATCCTGCATTTCTGAAACAATCATTTTCCTGAAATAAATGACCCCATTCAGGAGCAACGTATCAGAACACTAGCTTGCCTACAGGAGGCCCTTTTCCTTCATGAGTGAACAAATGTTTTGATAGGCTTTACAAAGAGGAGGCAAAAGCTGGTTTGCGAAGAAAACATCAATGTTTCTTTTCACGAAACAAAAACAATAAAGATCAAAATGGATTGCATCACCAACCTGAGCCTTTGTAGAAGTCCATGTTAGCAGTGCATGCCAAGCGGAAAGGAAAGAAAATTACATATGTATTAGTTAAGCTGCTATTAATAAAGCAAAACTGAAAAAGTAGAAAGCCTTTCCCCTTGTTATTCAGAATCAATGGCTACATTTCTGCCAGAATTTGAATATTCTTCTCCCATGTCTTAAGTAAAAGACCCCCCTCTAAGAGTGAGTATCAAACATAGGATTCTATGGGAATAAAGAACACAGACAGGAACTGAAAGGTTATACAAGTTTCTACCAGCTGTCCTCTGACTATGAGATCTGATTCCCAAGATGAAGGGCTTAAAGAAATGAAATAAATCTCTGAAGCTTATCTCAAACTCCTTCAGAAGTACTATAGTTACAGGTTATCAATCATGGCCAAAAAAGTCTTTTTAAAGTGTAAACACCCAAATAGAAGAGACTGACTGTTAGAGTGTCGATTCTAGGATCTCTATCTTTTCTGTTCCTCTCTCGTCCTACAGCTCTTTCTCATCTTTCCTATAAATTTAATATTTAACTTATTTCTGTGATTATTCAGTTGATTTCTGTCTCTCCCACTCGACAGCATCCTCTCTGAGAGAAAGTCTGGTACAAATTTTTGGTTATTGCTTTGTTCTTAACATTTAACTCAGTGTTAGGATAGAATGAATATTTTAAAAAAGAATCTGTACAAACAGGAATGAATGAATGAAGTCCCACAGCAGTATGTCATGTTGTTGTTGGATGATGCTGTCGAGTTGGAACCAACTCACAGCTGACCCTCTAGAGGGCTTTCAAAGGTAGTAAATCACATGAAAGAAGACTACCTATCCTTAACCCGAGGAGCAACTGGTAGATTCGAACTGCGTGCCTTTGAGATTGCAGCACAACTTCTTACCACTAGGCCACCAGAGCTCCCTATAAATACTTAGATACATCTGGAAAATTTATAAACCAAATTAAAAATTCATTTTCAATTGCAACTCACATTTCACTCTTTTATGTAATATTCATGAAATTTTAATTTGCAGAAGGGTTGCAAAGAAACAAAGCTGGGTAGGTCAATTAAATATCATCCATATTCCTGGCATCTTGGGATTACTAAATACATTTGAGACAAACTCTCCTCATCACAATGTGTAAATAATGGCTGTTTTCAGACAAGGGCTTCATAAATTTAGCAGATGACAAGAGTCAACATTATTGCTTTAAAATTCTTAAGATTAATACTTTAAAATTCTTAAGATTAATACATTTGGCAATTATAAAATAGTTAGAGGTTAATTTAAAAAAGTATCTTTGGCTCCATAGAGAAGTTTAAAGTAACCAATGTTAAGAAATTGTTGACAGCAGACAATTCTCTGATGTCAACAATTTTCTTGAATTTCTTAACATTGGTTACTTTAAACTTCTCTATGGAGCCAAAAATTGTCTGCTTCATGATAACTATAAGATAATTAGATTTTAGGGATCAGTGAATAAAGAAAAAAAATATCCCCTTGACTATTTTATTGCACATTAGTATCACATCTATGGTTAATGGTTTACTTGCTGCCTTAATATTAGCATCATATCTTGTTGATTGTGGCCCATAGCTTGAAATCCATATCAATGAATAGAAAAATATGAGTATGCCTCTTACAGAAATAACATGCTTGGCAAATAAACATGTATTATTAATTTTAAAGGCCAAGACTTCTCTCAGTGAGCAATATTGGGTAATTTCTTTAATACAGATGATTAACTTTCTACAGGCCAATAAATAAAAGCAATCAAGAACATCTCTGTTCCATTCCCCAGACACTTATTGAAGAAGTTTTCCACAGCATTAATAATCATATTGGATATGGAAATATATACTCTGACAAATGAAGTTGTTTTCCTGAAATTATATACAGGCAGGCCCTGAGTGGAGTCTGATTGATTTACATAGAAACTACAGATTATTTAAGAACCACTCCCAGCTCTCAAAGTCTTTCCTCTCCCTCTTTACCCTCTGAAGCCCTGCTGGGAGGGAATGATACATTGCTGTCTGGTTACTCACAGCTCCAGACACTCCCTGACCCCTTGCTCACAGCCACTTCCAGCACCTCTCCTTTTCCTGTTCCACCTCCTGCTCCTTCCCAAGCTTCCCTTCTGCACTGGTTTCAGTTTTCCATTTTGGACTCTCAGGGCAATCTTCTCCAGTGCTCCCAGCAGATTCATCACAGGAGCACGTCCAGTGCCTCTGCCCTCAGGGAAGTTCACTCTGCCCACCCGCTGCCCTTTCCCCTCCTCTTCCTCTCCTAGACTCCATCAGTCTCTCTTACACCTTGTCTTTCTCTGAGTGGCTGCAGCTGCTGTCACTGGACTCACTGTTTCTTGGTGAGCTGAGCCCAACAGAGGGCTGGGGAAGCTGTTGGCCCCACCTACTGCTCTGCCTTCACCTCCATGGCAAATGCCTTGGATCTCCTGGATCTCTGGGCTCCCTATGCAGCAGCTGTTCTGCAGTGCCCTGTGGCTAGCATTCCACTTCCCTCAGCTCTGCCTATCAAAACATTATTGTTATTATTGATTATTATATTAAAGATATTTCAGTGTTGCAATAATGTTGGTCACACATAAAAATGTGCACTGTTTACTATATACAGATTTTCCCTGCTATTCAGGTATTTCTCTGAAACATCTCATGAACTGAAGTGACATACAGCGAAGTAACCATTACTTTACTTGGAAAACCTAATGATCTGTGAAAGTTTACCAAATTGCACACAAAACTGAAAATCTATTAACATATAGTGCTTAGGCAAAGTGGGAGCTCTGCAGTTTGATGCTAAGTGGGTCTCAGGGAAAGAGAATCGCCAGGCCACTCTCCTGGTGGGAGTGCAGGAGGGCTCTGTCAGTACTCACTACAAAATAAACCCGAAAATTTGCTCCGACTTTTGCTTTTCTTCATAAAAGCAAAATTCTCTTCAGATTTCTCTAGGCAAGCAAAAAAGAGGTACTATTTTCAGTTGCTTGTCAAAGTAACAGGCTCTTTGACAAGTTAGTGATACCTGACTAAAATAAGGCAAATATTTGACCAACTGATGTTATAGTTGAACCAAAACAAACTGTTGGAATGCATATATAAATTCAGTTTAAGAATGACTCTTGTTTATAATTTGGGGACACTCTAAATATCTATATATTCTTTTTCCTTTGTTTCTCTTAGCACCATAATGATTTAATTTCTAGTTATAATACTTCTGTGATAGAATTAATTACCTTTTTTTCTCAACCACTTTTACTCCCATATGTGTATTTTTCCGTTAATAAAACTGATTTTGGACTCTTGGCTCTAAGCAGTCATTTAAGAAAGCAAAAGACAGGAAAGAAAAACAGACCAAAGGGACAGCAGAGGAGACTCTGAACATACTCTTAAACACAGACTAAATAAAATGAATGGAAGAAACAGTGCGGGGGGGGGGGGGCGGGGAAGGAGGGGAAGCTGAGCAAGATGATGGTGTGTACAAAATCCTGGAGTTAGAAAACGGAAAAGGAATAACAAGTTTAGCATCTCAAGTTGAACAAACTGAAGTAAAACTTCAAGCTTCAAGTGGCAATATTGAAGGATTCTAAGGGGAAGATACTGAACAACACAAGAAGCATCAGAAGAGAATGGAAGAACAAATAGAAACATTGCACTAAAAACAAATTGCTAAATGTTGAACTATTTCTGGATGTAGCATTTAATCAACAACTGATGTAACTAAATGAAGAAATCCAAGGGGCACTGAAGGCATTGGTAAAAATTGATGTAGGACAACACTTTGGAATACAGTTACCTAGCCAACTGACTGAAAGAGATCATAATTTGTGCCTTTCTCACAGAAAGATGATTCTACAGAATGCAGAAATTGTTAAACAATGTCATTAATATCACAAGAAAGTAAAATACTGTTGAAGCTAATGAATCAGTCACAATTTTACATCCGCAGTTAATTGTCAGTCATTGAAGCCAGATTCAGAAGAGGATGTGGAATGAAGGATATTATTGTGGACATCAGACAGATCTTGTCTGAAAGCAGAGAATACCATAAAGGTGTTTAAAAGCATTTTATCGATTATGCAAAGACATTTGACTATGTGACTATTAACAAATTTTGGATAACATTGTGAAGAATGAGAATTCCAGAATACTTGATTCTGCTCATGAGGAAACTTGTACATAAACTAAGAAACATTTGTTCAAACAGAATAAGGGAACACTGCAGGGCTTAAATTTACCCTACTTATTCAACTGCAGCAAACCATATTCAGAGATGCGTAGCCCTCACCTTGGAGATTATTGTACTGTGACAGCACGGTGGTACAAAAGAAGGGCAGGGGCAATAATTTGTAAAACGATAGTTGTGAAGCAGAAGCTCAGAGGCAAGAACCTTTCCCCAGTACTGCCTCAGGGGAAAAAAATCCTTCCCTGAAGCTGATACAGGGGATTTGGGTTTAAATCCTCTTCATGAGAGAGAGAGAGAGAGAGAGAGACAGGCATCAGCATGAAACCAGGAGCAATGCAAGGCACAAGACAACACAGAAGTTACTAATGGCCTACCATCATATGAAGCGGTGGGGGGGGGGACAAATGGGGTTGCTGGATGAGGTAGGCAGGAGTGCAAGGGATGCTGATGTAGCAGAGAAAGAGAAAGAACAAGACACACATTCCAGAATGGGGGGGACACTTGAGTGTATTGGTTATTTCTGTAAGGGGAAGTGTCTTTCATCTGCACCTTTCAGTAAAATGCTCATCTGTGAGATATTGTTCTAAAGCTAAGCATCCAAATTAAGACATACAAGGACAAAGGATAATCCATACACTTCTGAAATATAACAGGCCTTTGAAAAGTCTATGTACAACAGAGCACACTTAGAGTAGAATGGCAGATATGAGTAGAACAGATATGGCAACTGAGGCTGTGCCCTCAAATTTGGAAACACCAAGAAGGAGGAACAGTTGTAAGCAGAAACTCGGGACTGGAACATGGAATGTGAGAAGCATGAATATAGGAAAACTGGATATCATTAAAAAAGAAATGGAACACATAAATATTGAGATATTAGGTATTGGTGAAATGAGATGGATTGGTATGAGACAATTTTAATCAGATAATCATAATTCACTATGCAGGAGATGAAAAGGTAAGAGAAAAATAAAAGCGGTCACATTCGTAGTTAAAAAGGCCATTTCTAGATCCATTTTGAAATACAACTTTGTGAGTGGTAGGATAATATTCATGCTCTTACTAGGAAGATCTGTTAATAGCATTCAAATCATTCAAATTTATGCACAACCAGAGCCAAAGAGGAGGAAATAGATGATTTCTACCAACTTTTGCAGTTAGAAATTGACCAAACATGCAACCAAGATGCAATGGGTGATTGGAATGCAAAAGTTGGGAACCAGGAAGAAGGATCAGAAGTTTAATAACATGGACTTGGTGACAGAAATGAGGCTGGCAATAAAATGATAGGATTCTGAACCATCAATGATTTATTCATTGCAAATATATTTTCTAAGAAACAAACACAAGGTATACAAATGGATTTCACCTGATGGTATGCATAAGAATCAGGCTGATAACATCTGTGGAAGGAATTTTTGGAGAAACTCATTATCAGCAGTAAAAACTAGGCCAGGTGCTGATTGTGGAACAGACTATCAACTATTCATATACAAGTTCAAATTAAAGCTAAAGGAGGTAAAATTGAATCCACGGGAATTAAAAGTTAAGAAGGAGTTGAACAGAAAATTTCAAAGGGTAGCTTAGGAAAACAAAGCAAAGAATTACAATGAAATGTGAAAGGAACTGGAGTTGGAAGTCAAAAGGGACAAACTTGCTTGGCTTTTTTTAAATTTTATTTTATTAATTTTAGTGAACATTTACAGAGATTTTGGATTTCCATTCAATCATTGTTGCATTTTTCCCCCTGCCCCTGCCCGAGTACAAAAGAACAAACCCAAGCTATGAGTTGCCATAGTTAGGAATTCTACCGGCAGAATAGTGAACGATCCAGTAAGCATTAAAAAAAGATGGAAGGAATTTACAGAGTCACTGTACTGAAATAATTAGTGACACAGAAGAATTTCAAGAAATAAATGATTAAGAAGCAATGGTGATGAATGAGGAAATTCAGGCTGCTCTGAAGGACTTGGAAAAAAATAAATCCCCAGGAATTGAAATACTAATTCACATATTTCAACAAACAAATGCTTCCATGACATGCTCACAAGGTTGTGCCAAGAAACCTAGAGGACAATTACCTGGGCAACTGACTGGAAGAGATCCATATTTATTCCCATTTAAAAAAAAAAAGGTGACCTGATAGAGTGCAGAAGTTATCGAACAGTATCACTAATATCACAAGCAAGCAAAATCTTGCTGAAGATTATCCAAAAACGACTGGAACAGCACACTGATAGAGAACAACCAGAAATGCAAAGTTTTTTTTGGGGGGAAGGAGGTTAGAAGAGGCTGTGGTATTAGAGACATTATTATCAATGTCCAGTGTATCTTGGCAGAAAGAAAAAAGGTCCAGAGTGATGTGTATCTGTGTTTCATTGACTGTTCAAAGGCATCTGATTGTGTGAATCACAACACATTGTGGTTAACCTTGAGGAGAATGGGAATCCGAGAACATTTGATTGTGTTCATGTCAAACCTATAGTCGGACCAGGAAGCAGTCTTCAGAACATAGCACGTAAATACAGCATGGTTGAAAATCAAGTGTGCCAGGGATGCATCTTGCCTCCATACCTTTCAATCTATATGAAGAACAAATCATTTGGGAGGCTGGGCTTTATAAGGAGGAATGTGACATCAGGATTGGAAGAAGACTCATCAACATCCTACATTATGCAGATGACATAATTTTGCTTGTTGAAACTGAAGAGAGCCTGAAGTACTTGCTACAGAAGGTCAACCACTGTATGTAGTCTTCCATGTAGATTGAAGCTCAACATCAAGAAGACAAAAATTCTTACCACTGGCCAATTGGCAGCAACACAACGGATGGAGAAGAGAATGAGGTTATTAACAATTTCAGCTTTCTTGGTTGTTTCCACAATCAACACTCTTGGTACCAGCAGTCAGGAAATCAAAGGACAAAGTTTAGTGGAAGAAATCTGCTATCAGTGACCTCTCTAGAGTACTGAGAACCAACAATGTCAGTCAGACCACAGTCTTCTCAATTACTTGCTATGGATCAGAGAGGTGGACAATGAATAAGGATGACAAAGAAGATTTATTGTTTTTGAGTTGTGGTACTGGAGAAGAATCTTGAACATACTTGAACATGGAATATGAAAAAAAACCAGATACGTCTGTCTTGGAGAGAGTGAAACCAAATTTCACTAGGATTTTGAAGCTCTGTCTCATATACTTTGGGAACATGGCCAGGAGGGATCAGTCCTTGGACAAGGATATCATACTCAGAAAGGTGGAGGGACAGCACAGGAGAGGAAGATCTCAGATAAGATGGATTGATACAGTAACAAGGGCAATGGGGTGTCAGAGTCAGCAAGACTAGATCAAGACAGGGCGACTTTAGAGCTGATGTACACAAGATCACTACGAGTCACAGGCAACTCAATGGCAAACATTCAATCTGTATGGTAAGCAAATAATCAACAAAGTTAAACTATGTTAAAAATAAGAGGACATATAAGAATTGGAGAAAATATATTAACAGTATGCAACTTGTAAAATATGTAAATAATAAAAATTTTTTTATTTGCCAAAATAAATTTTTTTGCCAAAAGTAAAGTAGACTTAGAGTACTTAGTTATGATGATCAAAGACTACAGTATAAAATAAACTTCAGATTAAAGAAAACAAAATCCTCAAAACTGCAACAATAAACAATGTCATGATGAATTGAGAAAAGCAGTTAAAAAATCAGACAACTTGCTGAATAGAGCAAATCTTCCACAAAACAGCTCTTAAAAGTATTAAAAATATGTTGGCATGGCCTCCATTTTCTAAACTACATGCCTCTGGAAACTCAATGAACTGCGAGAAACTGCGATAGTTATAGAAAGGCTTCAGGTCTTCTGTTCAGAGGGTCGCTATGATTCGTGCTCGACTTGACAAAAATCATCAGCAACAACAGCAACAAGGTATTCTTAACCCAATGATGGTATTTTCTGTCAATTCCCTCTCATGTCAAAGTTTGGCAATGAATAAGGAAGATCACAAAAGAATAGAAGCATTTGAATTAATGTGTTGAAGAATATTGACCATTCCACAGTCTGTCATAAAAAGAAACAACTTTGTCTTTCAAGAAGTATTGTCAGGTCACTCCTTAGATATGAAAATAGTGAGATGTCATGCCACTTTCTTTGGTCAAGTTATCTGGAGGGGTTAATCAATCCCTGGACAGGCACATCATTGAGCTGGTTAAAATAAAAGGTTAGGGAAATAGAAGAAGATACTCAATGTTAGGGGATGATAGAGTATCTGCAATAATGGGCAGGGTGTAGAATTAGGGAGTATTTTTTTCCCCAAGTTACTATAGTTGCCTAATGACAAAAAAAGCTATCATTGTTTTTAAGTGTACTTGAGTTGATCTTAATTCATAGTGACCCTATTAACAACAGGTCTGATCTTGCCCTATTCTGCACTATTCCTACAGTTTCCACCATGCATAAACCCATTGTCACAGTCACTGTGTCAATCTTTGAAAGTCTTCTCTTTTGCTGACCCTCACCTTTCCTAGTATTATGGTTTTTTGAAGGACTTTGCCCTCCTGAGAATTCGCCAAAGTATGTGAAACCAAGTTTGACCATGCATACCTCTAAGGAGTACTACAGTTGTACTATCTCTGTGACAGATATTTTATTTTCTTTTGGAAGCTTATATGGAATATTCAATACTCTTCCTCAACCACAATGCAAAAGCATCAATTCTTCTGTCATCCTTTGTCATTGCTCAACTTGCAGATGCATAGGAAGTAATTGAAAAGACCATGACTCAGATGAGGCATACCTTAGTCTTTAAACTGACATCTTTGCTCTTTAGCACTGTGGAGAGGTTCTTGACAACATATATTATCAATGCATTAAATATTTTGATTTCTTGAGTGCTGTACTGCTATCATGGGCATTGATTGTGGATACAAGTAAAATGAAATCATCAAGAACTACAATCTTTCCTCCATTTATTATAATGCTGCCTACTGGTCCAGTAGCAAGATTTTTTTAAAGAAGATTCACCAACAACCTGCATTATGTAGGTGATGCAGAAACTGAAACTAGCAGAAACTGAAGACGACCTAAGGCATATACTGCAGAAAATTGAAAATTACCAGCTTCAGTGGAGATTACATCTCAAAAAAGCTATTATGTCCACCTTAGTGTGTCTAAACACAAACAAAACACAAAACATTCCAAATGTGTCAACTCTACTTCCCCATATTCAGTCACTATTTCTTTCAAAATAACACTTTAATTCTTAATTTCTCTAAATTGAAATTTTTTCCAAATGTGTGCTTCCACAAGCCCCAGAATTCCCGAGACTGTGGGTAGTATTACAAATTTTACTATTTGGACACAAATCCTATCATTTCTACATGATGTCTGAAACTTTACCGAGATGACATTCTATAGCAAATTTGTCAAGCCACCTTAGAGCTTAGAGGAATATACTTTACTACACAATGCACATCAAGGGTTCCCATCACAGAAACTATCTCTGCTGAGCTGAAATAATGCAGCTGTTGGCCATATCTCTGAAATTATCTCTACCACTTGCCCTGTGGCTCATTTGTCTCTTCTTGGTATTCCTCAAATATGACAAGTCTGTGCCTCCTGTTGTTGTTTTTGTTGTTGTTGTTGTTATGTGCTGTCGAGTCGTGTGCGACTCATAGCGACCCTATGTACAATAGCCCAAAACCCTGCTCTATCCTTTGCCTATCGCACTGCCTCTGACACACCCATCCTGATTATCCCAGTCACTGAATCAATCCACCTCATAGAGGGTCTTCCTCT